>NC_046157.1:154370561-154670340 GCF_011064425.1 Rattus rattus
CAATATGCAAAGTCATGCTTAAATACAAAAAAAAAAAAAAAAAAAAAAAAAAAAAAAAAAAGCCAAGCCAAGAAATATCTGGCTTCCCCATCTAAACGCCTAAGCTCAGTTGAAAATCACCCTGGCTTCTATAACAAAACCTTCTAAACTCAATCGATGCTGACTTTCCCTAAAGAGAGCAGGATCTAAGCACTTTCAGACTTTTGGCTACACTGCCATTAACATAAAAGTCTATTTATGGGATGAAGTGACTTCCTTGGCATTTTTTGGGGGAGTGGGCAGTACGTAGCCATAACTTAGAATAATGGTTCTCAACCTGTGGGTCACAAGCCTTCTGGGGAGTGAATGGATTGATCATAGGTATCACATATCTGATATCCTATGTATCAGACATTTAAATTACAATTCATAATAGTAGCAAAATTACAGTTAGGAAGTAGCAACAAAAATAATTTTATGGTTTTGGGTCACCACCATAGAAGAAATTATATTAAAGGGTCACAGCATTAGAAAGGTTGCGACCCACTGACTCAGGGTGGTCACCATCACTTAGGAAGCACTATAGATCTCTCGCCTCTCTGTTAAAAAGTAGGCTCCAGACAAAAGAAACCATCTCTACCAGCAGGTACTGGCCTCTGTTTGTTTCATTCGAAAGCACTCTATCTACCTAATTGGCATTCCAGAACTCCAGAATTTGGCAAATTTGATAAAAGCTGACCTCCCTTTAGCAAGCCGTCATTCATTCTCAATGCAAATCCTAACAGAAAAGCATTCCATTCTAATTACATTGGATGTCATAAATTAAACACAATAAATTTTATTGTGAAACCTCCTAGGAAGACATTCCTGACGAGATGAGGCAGAAAATGCCTGCATTGTGCTAAACGGGGCTAAAAGCTGATGGCTGTTGACGGCTCGTCTATACAGCATCTAGCTCTGTACAGGGGAAATACCAAATAGGCTACATCACTCACAAGGAGATGTTTTCCTAAGCACCATGTCCAAAAGCATTTGGGCTTGAACTGCACAGAGGTTGTTATCACAGAGGATGGTGACCAGCTGTTCTCCATCGCCTCAGAAAACAAAATGAGGAAAATGGAGCAATAGGATGGGATTGGAGGAACCCAGTCTTCCTGAAATTTTGAGTTGGTTAACAGCAAAAGGACCCCACCCCAGAAAGTGACACAGTAAATGTCTCTCATCCACGGTTGCTTTGATTTTGTTAGAACAGTTCGTGTACAACGGAGATACATATAACCTGCAAAATAATTAATTTTGCTCATCATAAAAATGTCTCCCAATGAAAATAAAAGCTGAAACATTGTAAGTAGTACAACTGTGGGAACCGGGCCATATACTAAGAGTAATTTATTTAGTCACACTGTGGTGTCAAAGAATCTCAGAAAATGAAATATTTTAGGAGTCAGAAAAGGACTCATTTCGCACCACAGATGTAACAAACATATTCCGAGGAACATAGTAACTTCCCCAGATGTTAATGGCTGTCTTTAGAAGTATGTGAATTCACAAAGAAAAGGAAAATCACAATACTTTAATAAACAAGGCATTGTACTATCTCTTTAGTTAGATAGTTATTTAGATAGGGAGACAATTTCACATAAAAACATGAAGGGCATACGGATTTCGATGGATGTTTGATTTGAGGTCCCTTCATGCTGGGATTTTAGAGCTATATTTAAAAGCGAGTAGTGAGATAGTAACTTCCAGGACGTTTGCAGTAAACCAGCAGTAGGAAAGACATTCCCAGGCCTCCGCACACATAATCAATCCATCTTTGCCAGCTTTTGAGCTCCATAAAACACCCCCTTTTATGTATTCCATTCAACTGGAATGAAAATTTCTATTGAGTCTCATTCCAGACACCCCATGAGACAGAGGTACCTTTCAGCACTCGGTACTTCACAGAGTACGTCACCATTCAATGTGAGCAACTCAATAGATGTGGGTCAGAAATGAGGGGTTACTGGATTTCACCCTGAGAGCTTTCCGTCTCTGAAACCATCACAATAGAGCACCACTTTCACCTCAGGTGATTCTCAGCTTCTCTAATACCTCGTATGTACTTTTATGAGTCTTGACTTTTACAGGAAAAAAAAATCCAAATTATGGTGTATGTAAACACATGTGTGTATAACTTGTTAGTAACTTTAAACCAGAAAACTGTTTTATAAACATGAAGAATATAAAAAAACAACATTAAAAACAGTTTTAGGATACAAATACAGCCAGACCTAAATTCCTGGAGCATTCGGTCCAGGTGCCATAGCCGTCCTCATAAGAGGCTGAAGTGAACTAATTTCTCCAAGGTTAGGAAGCCATTTAGTTTCTTTAGAAGTTTCCAGTTATGTTATTCGAGGGACAAATCCCATAGACATCCAAGGGTTGGATAGGATGTTCCATTAGGAAAGAGTGGTTATTTGTCACATTGTCTTATCCTCGTATGGAGCAGCTCCAAGGGTCCTCTGAGTCAGCTGCCCAGCTCTCTTCCCTAAAAATACTTTCCTTTATACAAATACAGCCGATTTTTAAAGAAGCAGCAGTTGTCATGGTAGGTACACGTGCAGATGCTAGATTCTGAATGAATGAACCCGGATTATAACTTTGCCTACTACCTGTGCATCATTTGGCTGTCACTTAACTTCTCTGAGGCATTCCTTCTGCCTGATGAAGCAAGACTTTGGTAATATTTCCCTCACACTGTTATTTTGAGGACTCTAAAATGTGCTTAGTACAATACCTGTTTTCCTATATGTTTGTAAGACTAGAGGAGGAAGATGGAAGATGGATGGAAGAAAACACGTAACTTCAAGAAAACTAAAGTCATGATAACAACTTGTTACATGGGAAGAAAATGTCATGCTCTTTGACCCTGTCTGTGGCACCGGTATGCCAGACTTGATTCAACTTTGAAGTAAAGTGCGTCTTCTTTTCCTCATAAACATGAAGCACTAGGTACAATGTCCCATGACCACCAGCTTCTGAAACACAGAGGATGCTGTTGTACAGGAACTCCATGTGATGCGTCACTCACAGTATGCCTTTCTTGACCAAGGTAATGAGAAATGGATGAAGAATACAGAGTTAAAGGGTAGATAAGCCCTTCTGAGAAAATGTATAACTGAGTTTCAGATGTCTTCTTCTCATCAGCTCTCTTTCAAGGTCCATTTCACAGGGCACAAGGATGCTTCCCTTCTCCCAACCCTTTCAGAAACCATCATAACCAAGGCAACATTAAGCATGCACATGCTCTGTGTCTGAGACCCGGGCCAGTTAGGCAAGGGTTGCAAACAAAAGCACCAGTTCATACAGCTAGATAAAATATAATCTGCACAGCCCGCCCCCCAGGAACTATGGTCTATGTTTAAACAAGATCTGTCATGCAGTCAACAATCAAAATAATGGTGCCATGTCTGATCAAAGGTAGAAGAGAAAAGGCTAAGACAAAAGGAAGAGTGAAGCTCTGCATTACTTACTCATTGCTGTTACAAAATGCTGTACAGAAGTAACTTAAGGAAAGAAGGGTTTTGCCCCACGATTTGATGGTATAATCCACCAGATCGGAGAAGTGAAGGCGGCAGGGGCTTGAGGCAATTGGTCATATGGAATCTGCAGTCAAACAACAGAACTCATGAATACCGGTGGCTTAGCTCTCCTCTTTTTATTCAGTCTAGGCGCCCAGCTCATCAAATGGTGTTGCCCACATTTAGGATGGGCTTTCTCACTTGTTAACCTCCCTTCTGGACTTGTCTCAAGGTTTCTTTCCTCAGAAACCTTAGATGCCATCAGATTGAGAACCAACACCAGCCATCATAAGCCTTGTTTAGTGAGGTTTGCTGACTTCATTCAGATGAGATGCTTTAGCACAGGGTTGTAAGGTTAAAAGAAAAGTCAACATTAGTCTGATAAAGAAAAGAAGGCAATGGTGAATATAGGACCCCACACAAAGGCACTGGGGCCTAAAGAAAAAAGGAGGCTTCATATACATAGTAATATTCATAGGTGGAATGCTAGGAAAATGGTGGCCTTCTCCCCCATCATATACGTAAATATATATATTTATATTTATTTACTTATATTTATATATGAATATATAAATATATTCTCTCTTCGTGTGTGTGTGTGTCTGTGTGTAAGAGAGAGAGAGAGAGAGAGAGAGAGAGAGAGAGAGAGAGAGAGAGAGACACTGAGGATCAAATCAAGTCTTTTAAATTTATTTATTTATTTATTTATTTATTTATTTGAGTCAGTCATGCTATGAAGGTAGCCCTGATACCCATTATGTAGCCAGATAGTCTCTAACTCATGACAACCATTCTGCCTTAGCCACCTAAATGGCTAGAACGGTAAATGTGAATGATCACACCCAACTCTGAAAGATATTCTTATCCATTCCAAATCCTGCCAGCCAAATATCCTGCCAAACGGGCACCATTATGAAGCGATGAGACCAGCCTTTTATATGATGATTCTGTTAAACCAACAATGAGAGCTCCCGGACTGGGAGAATTACATTGTCATTTGCTGGGGATGTGAAATATTCACAGATCAGAAGGCCCTTCCTAGACTTTCAAGGTTGTAGAATAATGGACATCGCCATGAAATGCAAAGAAGAGAGTGCAAGAGAAGGCCTTGAACAAGACACCCAGAAAAAAAATGCTCCTGCAGGAGTAGATACCTGAAAGGCCAAGTGGGTTTGATGGGTGAGAAAAGGAGAAATATTAGTAAATGCTGTGATGGTTGACAGCCTTTCATCTCTATAATGGAGCTGTAAAAATGTACCTGGATTAGGATTACCAACATTAAACTTGAGAGGACTATAAAGCCAGTTCATACTTTAATGGCTCTGCTTATACGGGTGAAAGAAACCCAGTTCTCATGGCACTGACTTGACTTCTCCAGTTTCTCAGAAAGAAGAACAAGCCAGCCTTCTGCTGAGGGCCAGGAAAAAGCATGGTGTAGTGTATTAACAAGCTAGCTATGCGAGTGCCTTTTCTTGCGCCTTAATGCCGGCCCAACAAAACATTTTCTGGAAGGGTGCGACTTCAGAATGTGTTCGTGAAGATAAACTACTGAGCTGAAGCACTTTCCCCCCCAAAACCCACCACCTACAAAAGTCACCCCACTTCCTTCACTATTTGTGAGCAAGTCTGTAAGAGGCGTTCTTGGGACAAATAAAGGGGGGCAGGTGTAAATTGAAGGAGAGCAACACCTGTCCCTGCATCTGGCCAGCAGACCTCGCTTTAATGTGCTGTCTGCTGAGAAATTGAGGCGTCTCGTGTTACCCAGAGGCCTTAGTCTACACTGGAGTAGGCAGAAAGGAATTCTGTGACCAGAAGATGTGAGGCTTGGCTGGCTGCCAAGAACAATAGCGAAAAGTACAAAAGGAAAAGGTTTGTAGAGACAAAAGCACTCTATCAAAGAACAACGCACAGCTTTTCTGTTTGAAGGAATGAAGAACCCCTAAACGAAATGACCCAACTGGATTAACAGCAGGCTGCTCCCCTTTTACCTTCTAACACTGCCCTGGCTGGTAACTTCCTGTTGACATCAGAACGAAGGGATTGGCTGTGTCAGCAGCAAGCAGTGCCTCGGTTTGGGGATGTTCTGGCTGGTCACAGAAAAGCAACTTGGAAGATTTATGCCCCCATTTTTTTCCATTAAAGGGGGGAATTTAGAGCAAAGTTACCCATGTAACTCCAACCCAGTGCTGGAGAAGTCTTCGCTGACTTGCAAAATATCAGCAGACCCTTGTGCCCAGTAGGAACAGAGGTGAAGTCCATAAAACTTGAGTGCAATTCATTCTACACTGTATCCAGCAGCGGCATTAACCCCACGGAACATACCTTCGTTCAAACCATAGGAACAAATATAGAGGGCATGCTATTTCCAAGTGAGCAAAGTTTCTAAACTTCTCGCGGAGAGAGGTGTTTATGGGATACGCAGCCAACAGAGAAACCCGTGAAGCCATCTGAAGGAATAGAAATTTTAGACAGGCTAGAATTTAAAGAGAAAATAGCTTCTACAAGACGTAAGCCACAGGTCCGGAGTGTCCTGAGGATGGCTGAGAGTGGGATCAGGCGTGCATGCCTCATGCAACACGTGGTATCTGCAGGCTAGGAACACAGCAGGGTTTTTCTCTCTTGAGCACTGTAACCAGAGACAAAGCCAATCTTGTCCCCACCAAGGCTTGGATAAAGTGCAACATGTAGGAAAGGTGCCAGCAGATTAAAATTCCCAGTAAGCCTGACCCATTGAAATCGATCTGAGATGCCATGAAGGGTGGCTCAGGAGGTCAAAAATGCCCCATGAAGCTTCAGAGAGTCCCTGCAGGGGCGGGTGGAGGGGGGTCAGCTAAGCAGGAAGTAACGCTGTGAGCACCAACACCAAGCTCTTTTCCTACCCGACTTTGGCCGGATGTGGGTTCTGAACTATCCCAGATGGAATTTATTGGGTCAACAATATGGGAAATGAGGAGTTCTGAGCCTAAGGAGGAAGCAAACACCCCAGGTGTCCTGTCCCAAATATTTTGGCAAGGAATTTGGATAGAAGAGGGAAAAAAATCATTTATTCATGGAAAACCCTCAATGGATTAATTTTTAAATGCCAAGGTATCATTTTCTGTGGATACATGCAGCGTTTCGCTGTTAGCCCAAAGAGAAAAAGAAATTAAAAAAAAAAATCTGACTTCATAAAACCCTCACTTAATAGTTCTTGGCTTACGGCATTAATGGCAGGGAAATGCTTATGAAAGCACATGACCATGACTCTAGCATAGAGGACTCGTTTTTCAGTTTTCTTCCTGTGTAACCCACGAGAAAATGTAATAATTGTAGTCCTCCCCTCCCTGTCACATGTGCACACACGTGAATGCAAATTCTCTCTATATTGGTAAATGCATATTTATTCATGTTTTTCTCACATCTGTATCCTCCCTCCTCTGTCACCACAACAAACCATGGGAATCCACCTGTGGGGCAGTAGACTGTGTCAAGAAATTTTCAGATTGAATGGGTTCAGAAACCCCGGTATCCTCAGACCTGAGGATGGTCGGCATTTCACCTACTCCTGACCAGGTCCCTGTCATGTGACCACGGAGAGGATCTTGACAGTCACATAGGGGCAGCGGCCAAAACCCGCCATATGCAGATGAGGCATCCCTAACATCTCAGACCAAGCCACTAGAAAGCATCTGCTTTTAGACCCCCAACCCATCCCAAAATGTATATAAGACCCTGTCCACAAGGAATAAAGGTGTGAGAATTACTTCATCAAGGATCATCTGAGAGCATCTGTCATGTAAGAGCTGTAACGCTTTTTTGGGGGAAGACAGTTCTCTCCCGAAGCTTTTTTGCCACTTGGAGCTGCCCAAGGCTACCATGGTCACCTTCCAGATCTTGGCTTCCCACCCGCCCAAGTGTGGAGTCCCAGAGCTGTACTGACTCTGGAGCAGGGGTAAGAAACTCTTTGGCCACACTAGCCAGGACAGAGGTCTGCAGATAGCATCTGAAACACAGACCGGCACCCATCCCTTCCTCTGCTCCTTCTGGGTAACTGAAACACCAGTGGAGGACTTCTTCACTCCTTCAGCACTGACTCTACTGAATGAGGTGTGGATGTGCATGGCATGGGGACTTTCGAGGACTCTGAAAACATGACATCTTAAGTTCTACAGGCTGCGTTGGCTTAAGAGTGTGCACTTGATATATCTCATGTTATCTTCTATGCTCTGTCTGCTGTCAGAGGTTTACAGTCAATTAACAATTAAACCACTGAAGGTGGGACTTATTTGCATCACTCTTAGCACTTTCCAGTGTCATTTATTATAAGCCAGTCACCTACCAAATATCAAAAATAAAAAGCATCATTTTTCTGCTAACAAAAATACAGAAATGTACATTTCCATAAGGTTTCAAGAAGCACAAATTTCCAGTTGATATTTGCATTTTATTTTGTTCATGAGTTGCAAAATACATGTGAGATCTGATCACTGATCTACCTCCAGTGTTTCTTGACCAGAGAGAAGTCATATTGTAACTCCAAGATTACACTGGCAGTCACCTGCTTGAAGGACCAAACCCAAACCATTACTGTCTGCCATCATATACATAAAATGATGTTTTCTGAAAAGGCAGAAGACTGGCAGGAAACACAATCTTCACTTAGTCTCAAACTTAGATTTTTCTTTCCTCCGGAGCAATATTTTATGACTTGTTCACTTCCATTGTGTTTTTGAAAGTAAAGATTTTGTGTCAGACGATTGTCAGTCATTGAAAATTGCTTATCTGTCATATAGTGTAGACTGTCTATCCAATTTGTATCCAAATGTAATTTACTAGGAGACTCAAGATGCCTGCAAATGTTCTGGAATCTACTTATCGCCATTGTCAAAAGTGCTATTCGTTAAGTCTAAATTCCTTCTCTACACACAAGAAACCAGTAGGTAGGTAAGTGTTTCACACACAGGAAAATGAGAGCTACAATGTCAGAGCCAGCCCTAAACTTTAACTAAAGCCAACAGTCTTCAAGACGTTACAAATAAAATGTTACGCTGTACAGATTTTATTTTCCTATGAAATCTCTTGGGAAAAAGAAAAGTAGATATGGATTTTTCAAATCATTTCTTCAGAGCAGACAAATGTTTAAATGGTACAAAAAGTTTGCAGTTCAATTTTATAAATAAGGATTAGATACTCAGCAAGTGATATCTGGGATATGAAGACGGTGCCTTGATCCAAGTGCACAGATTTGAGCCTACCTATGTATATAACTCTGTAGCAGAACCCTTTAGACAATTTCCGAATTTACATATAAAACCCTCTGAGCACACAGAAGAAAAAGCAGTGATATTCTAGTGTGACCAGGGCATGTTTTGAGCAAGTAACATTTGAACCATCCCCTGGAAACAAATGGTGTTTTAATGAAGAGGAGACAGCATGTAAATATGTCCTTATGAGCAGGTGGGGTCTGGGCCAACCACTTTGGCCAGGAGCCCAAGATAATCACAACTGAGAGGAGTACTTGGTGCTCCTGTCTTTCATAGGATATTTGGGATCTCATGGAAGAAAGAAATGTCAACATTAATTTGTAATGATGCTTCAAAGAGAAGTAAGGAACACGTACTGTGGTTTCTACACTGATTCCTACCAGCACCATGTGCAAGGTCAGAACTGATGTCTGGTTGACCCACCCAAGGGAAGGAGTTCATTGCAGCTGAATAGAGATGTGTTGACTTGCCCTACACTCTGCCCTGACAGTGCTCCCACTTATTTCATTCATGCTATTCTTGATACCCTAGATGTATTTTCAAAATGAGGTAGCATCCACTTGTACCCTCTGCATTTTTGACACTTCCCTACTGAACTAACTCTGACTTTCCCAGGAGCACCTCACTGTCTTTCCGAGTGTTTGCAATTGTTGACATCTCTGGAGGGCCATCCATTTCTCAGATACTCCTGCTCTGTTCTATTTCTGTAGCGTCAGTTAGACTTTCATACTAACAAAGCTCTGATTAACCTTTCTAGTCTAATGCCTTCCCAGAGTTCCAGGTTTACTACTCACTGGCCCCCCACTCACCCTTCATCAGGGTAGTAGTAACAACGTAGAGCTAGGCCACCCACTCACCATCTTCCTTAATTGTCTGCTAATTTGCATAGCATCTCCTTTAGTATCCAGGCCTTCCAACACACACACCAAAATCAATATGATCATTAAAATGTCTTAAGTGTATACACGTTTATGCTTCTTCTAGCATTGTACACATTGTACCTTATTCTACTCTGCTTATTTATTTAATTATTACTTTTTCAGCACTATAATCATAACCTCTTATTCATAATATACCTTTTCTATATGCTATAGATTCTGGAATATAGCAAATAACTAATTCTTATTTCTAATAGAACAAAATAATGGAAATATACCCATTTCTTTACCAACTAGGATTTTAATAAATCTGATATATGATTAGGAAAATTAAGTCTTCTCGTGATTTGTACCAGGCCAATAAGGAAGAACCAGGCCAAGCAGAGCACGATGGCATTCTATACTTGAGGAAGTATGTGTGGTATTGATCAATCACCAACAGGCTAAGAATGACTAAAGTGCAGTGGAAATCTAAGAAAAGGTCAGTACTTCCTGTTTGGTTGGCCTGGGGTCTTACCATCAGTAGTAGAAGAGGACAAATAGAGAAATTGGTCCAGAGTGATGCCCTGATTTCTTTTTTTGTTGAGAATATGTAGAGAAAATTTTACTTACAGGAGAAAGGATGTCTTTGTCCTATGCATCCAGGTGACTGTCCATTACCACAGAAAGTCTGAGTGGCAGGGACCTGGACTCTGGTTTCATCACATCCACATTCAAGAGAGGATAGACATGGATAAACACATGCTCTTCTCCTTGTTTGTTCTTAGCTCCATGTCTTTACTCTGTGTATGGTTTAGGACCTCCTGCTTAGGGAATGGTTCTGCCCAGACTGAGTCAAGACAATATACATAGTACCTGGACAGAGACTTCCCTTGCAGGTGATGCTTGAATCTAACTATCAGACAAGTTAGTTTCAAATATTGAATTTGATGACATAACCAAACTCATTCCATTGAAAGTCAGTGCATTAAAAAGCTAAACCCAGGACCAGAGGCGTACAAATTGATTATTAAATTTGGGCAGAAGTTGCCTACAAATTTAGTTAACCCCCTCAGTATAATCATAAGTCAGGAAATAAGACTTAAATAGAACCTGAGAAGTCTTTAAAGTTTGTCTTACTCTACTTCTTAAGATTGCAAGTATGGAATTAGATGGGGATCTGAATACTGAACCTTGAAAAACTCCTAAGTGGCAGAGAAACACAGAAGTATTTGGAGAAAAATCTGTAGGGGCAATCATAATAAAACTACATTGCCAAGCAACTTAAAACTAGATTCCATCAGCTAAACCCAGGGAGAGGTGTGACACTCTGTGGTGTTTTGCCACTTTTGCTATTCTGACACCAATGTTTGTGTTCACCTAATTCTAAGTTGGGAATGAAAGATGTCATGTCATACATTGGCTTTTATGCTATATCCCTTTACCTTTGACCTTAATGCTTGTAGACAGAATTGCTTCCAGGTCAACATGAACCTGTTCAAATAGGAACGAGTCTTCCGTTAGGAGATAAAATTTACTGTGAGCTTAGGTATTGATCAAAAAAGCAATATTTCTACTACTGTATACATGGTCCATATCTCTTTCTCTGTCTGTCTTCACGGGTGAGAGTAATTCAAGCTTGAGGCATTTTTTGACTCACATGAATGCCCCCTAACGAATAGATAAGGGTCCCTAAGTACACAGACAGGTATCCATTCATTTAAGTCTTCATCTCTTTGGCATGAGGAAGAAGTTTCACATTCAAGGAAATCATCACGATTATATTTACTAAGGAAATCAAGGAAGTATGAATTTTCCAAACGTAAAGCTGTATGAGTGTAATTACAAAGTCTAAGATCTTATCATTGCCAAATACTTTCCACTCTGACCTCATTGCTTCTTGGTCGAAATTTCTGCAAAGGCTTTCCCTCTGAGGATTAGGGGTTCTCTGCGCAGAGGTGAAATGACGTTTAACGAGATAATTTGATGTCCTCTGAGCCACTTTTTTTTTTAAAGTCATAAGGATACACACAAAAAAGTAATCGTTCTATTGAACTGCTAAAATGCCCAAAACTTTAACTTTAAACAAAAAGAACAACAAATAAGGACTATCCTACATTCTGTATATTTTAAGATAGTTCAAAATATATAAAATTCAGGGAGCATGAAGGTAAACATGTACGCTAAATTATTACTTCACAATGATGTTCAACTCAGTAAGTGCTTTTAGAAGTGCACTATTTAGTACCTTCCTACACGAGCTCATGTATGCATTCATGTGTGTGTATCTGTATGCTTTTATGTATATGTGAGTGTGTGTGTGTGTGTGTGTGTGTGCACGCACACGAACACATCTATGTATTTGTGTATTACACAGAAGATCTAAGAAAACAGCTTTTGGAGTCAGTTATTCCCTTCCTTCTTCACATGGGTCCTAGAGATCAAACTCAGATGGTCATACTTGTGAGCACCTCGATTCATTGAACTATCACACACATCATTTATTTTAAATTGTTTTGATTTTCATAATGGGTATGATTTTGAATCTTGCCATTACATTATTTTCTGGGAGAGAGTGCAAGATACAAGCTTTTCTTGTTGCCAACTAAAGGAGAAGTTATTTTGGGAGAAAGGTTTTGTCTTTGGGTTTTGAAAAAGGGTGATTAGACTCTGGACACCTTCCAGAGCTATGTGGATCCGATTTGATAGAGGTAGACCTCCTGAAAACTAGATTCAAGAAAATCAGACAGTAAGATATCTTGATGATACTAAAATTTTGTTTTGAGATTTATTTATTACAGAATTACAGTTTTGGTGAGCCTCATCTTCAGAATGCTCAACTGGCTTGGACTCCTGATCAGGGACTTTCAACCAGATCCAGTCGGGACAGACATCAGAGGTTACAACAATCATTGAGTGACCTTCTTAAGGCCAAACAACTCCCTCATTTTCCCTACCCCTCCCAAACCTCCCTAAGATATCTCAACTCTCATGTACAGCCTGAAGAAGTTATTGAAGACTCATTGCCCCAATTCCCTAAACTTTGGGAGGCTGGAGGTGGTTATTCTAAGGTTGTCTTTCTGGAGAATTGAGAAATGGTCATAATTTAACAGGGAGGAATTAGATCAAATTGATTATATAGCCATAATCTCATTTAGTAGAAATCCTTATATTTGTTACTAAGCTAAAGTTAAAATCTTTTACATTGGTACAGAATTTGATACAAATTTAAAGTTTTCATTTGACAAATTTCTTATTGATTTAAAATTGAGATTAATATTGCTACTCTCATATATAGGCATTGTGACTATGCAATACATTTAAGTATACAAGGCTTAGACCCAGTCCCTTAACTGCTGTTAGAAAACTAATCTGAGATGATTAAACATAGAAATTAAGGACCAGATAAAACATTCATGGCTCTGAGTTTACTGTTAGGGTGTTTTCAAGATAATTTATTAAGAGTAGTTAACAGACAATAGTCCAGATTACTTTACATAGATAGATAGTTTTCAAAAATGTCAGAAATTCACAAAATATACTTTTAATATTATTTATTCTTTTGTTGTTGAGACATGTCTGCTCCTAGCAGCTCCCCTTTTGGTAGATTCGAAGAAGAAATTGAGTGTCTCTACCTCCAAATGAGGTAATACATTGTGGCTAGGTAGCCACTGGGAAGAAATTGTCTATTTCATATACAGACAAATACTGTCCAGAAAAGGATACACTTGCAGAATAGTCGACTGATCATCTCTGCCAAGTCAGAATAATTGGTGCTTCAAAATTCTGTGTTACAAAGGTCTGTCAGTTGATCCTGGTCCAGAAGGCTGAAGACTGATGCTCTTATGTGTTGCTAACAGGGGACTGTACCGATAGACAGTTACCTCTTCAACCTGTCTCAGTTCCGGAAGCCATGTTAGGTTTCCTATATTTTCAGATAATATTGGTCATTCTCAGATTTCTGGTGGGGTTGAATCCTAGTTATAGTCTCATAGCCCACCCATGCTATTTAACATTTAGAACACATATTTAATTGGACAGTTTTCAGATAGTATACAAGCTAGCCAAGATATAACATATAGATCTTAAGCCTTTCTTAATCTAGGATAGATAACAAAATGTCCTATTTTATTGACAAAATGATGGACTAGGTGTTAGGTATATTTTATATTTTATATATTACAAAGTGGTAATGGCTGTGCTCAGCTTACATTTGAGAGGAAAGCTTGTTTTTGTTTTTGTTTTTTTTTAATTAGACACAAAGGGCGAAGTGTAGGTTGATGTCTATAAGCAGGTGAGGGCTGGCACAAGTTAAGGCAAGGCCTATGATTGGACAGTGAGAAAAGGGTGGGGACAGAGTCTTGGTAAGGGGAGAGAGAGAGGAAAGAAGAGAGGAACCAAGATGGAGGCAAAGGAGGAAAACCCAGATTCGTGTGGCCTTAGACGGCCACAGGTAGCTATGAAGACTTCTAAGGGATGGATTTTACAGGTCATTTATCTTATCATTAGGTAGTTTATTGGGTAGAAAATTGAAAATTGAGATAAAATCTTTATTACAAGCATCTGGATTATCAATTGGTTGATGAGTTTATTGTCCCTCGGGACATTTTTGGGTAGAACGAAAATTGAGATAGAAATTCTGTTTCAAGGTCTTTATTGAGAGAAATGGCTAATTAGGCAAGAATCTGAGTTCTGATTGAATCACCAAAACAGGTTATTGGGAGTTGGGATAAAAGGTAACCTAACCGTTAAGCCTCAGGCTGAAACATGTCTGGGCTGTCTTCCAGGGAATATAAACAGATGGCGGCTGTTAAACCCTGTGTGCAGCCAGAGAGAGCCACCTGAACTGAGAGGGCAGCCACAGAGCGGGCAGAGAGCCAGAGTGGGACCAGAGGGGCAGAGCCGCAGGGCACAGGTTTCTGGGACCACAGAGTTCCGGGCTGTCCCTCTGCCAGCAGGGAGAGGGCGGCTAGCAATGGGGGCAGAGAGACCGCTGGGGCCAGAGAGTAGCTGGGGCTAGCGCAGTGTGGTCCCACACTAGAACAGCTGCAGCTGAGATGAAATTACCCCAGTAATGCCATATGGTTCCACAATGCCGGCAAGTGAGGGCACTTCTTTATTTACAACAGGCCCTACTTATCACTTAAAATGTTTTAATTAAATTATTGTTACTATTATTTCCTGTGTGTGATGTGTGTGTGTGTATTTGAATGCGTGTGTGGTGTGTGTGTGTGCGTGTGTGTCGTGAGTGTGTGTGTGGTGTGTGTGTGTGGTGTGTGTGTGGTGTGTGTGTGTGTGTGTGTGGGGTGTGTGTGGTGTGTGTGTGATGTGTGTGTGTGTGTGGTATATTTGTATGTGTGTGTGTGGTATGTTGTATGTGTGTAGGTTGTGTGTATGTGTGTGTGTGTGTGTGGTGTGTGTGGTGTGTGTGTGTGTGTAATGTATGCAGAGGGAGTATGGAATGTGAGCGGTAGCACAGGAACAGAGCAGGCCAGAGAGCAAGGCTGGAGTGGAGTTTGCTCTCATAGGTTCCGAGATTGCACTCAGCTTGTTTAGCTTGTGCAGAAAGCCCGTGCACCCGCTGAGCCATCTCTCCAGTCTCCCACTCATCACTTTAAAACGATGGTTTAACTCTTTTGGATTATTTTTTAACCCCACAGCACTGCTGCTGAAATAAACCTCTTTCAAATGACTACATAGAAGACGTGCAAGTTTTCTGCATGTGGAAATGGCAGAAACTAGGTGAGGAATCCCTGCCCGCTTGCTCCAGCGTATGGAACGTGTTCTAAATAATAAGGTACGCTCACACCGGACTTCTCTTTGGAGAGCACCACAGCCAAGTAAGCTTAACTATACAATTAAGGAGACTCAAAAATGGAAAGTTGGATAAAAAAGGTCAGGACATTAGACCAAGGTTTACTTCCAATCATGTTGTTTTGACTAGTTCTTGTCAACTTCAGAGTCGTTTGAGAAGAGGGGAGCTTTATTGAATTAATTGAGAAGATTGCCTTCTTCACATTGGCCTATGAGCAAAACTGTAGGGGAAGTAAAATTAATGGTTGATGTGGGAAGGCCCAGCCCACTATGTGTGGTGTCACCTCTGGCAAGGTAATCCTAGGTTGTATTAAATCAAAGCTCAGCTGGCCACGGAGAGCGAAGTAGTGCGCAGTGATCCTCACTGGCCTCTGCATCAGTTCCTGCCTCCTGGTTCCTGATTGAGGTTCCGTAGGGATGGACTCTGATGGAAACATGCAAGGCAAAGAAACCCTCCAAAGTTGCTTTTGGTCGTCGTGTTTATTACAGTAATAGAAAGCAAGCTAATACACACATTCTAGCCTAACTTGAACACAGCAAATTTCAAACAAAAATAAATCAA
Organism: Rattus rattus; assembly: GCF_011064425.1. Classification (NCBI taxonomy): domain Eukaryota; kingdom Metazoa; phylum Chordata; class Mammalia; order Rodentia; family Muridae; genus Rattus; species Rattus rattus. Next base: position 154,386,580 of record NC_046157.1, read on the forward strand.
GCTGGCAATCATTGCTTCGTACTGCACTGAAATCCTCCTTTCTCCTTATCTTCAACAACGCTCACCTACTGTCATTTCTTCAACAGTTATTCTTACCTGAATGAGGTAATAGCTATATTTATTTTGATTTACATTTCTCTAATAATCACTGATATTGACTAAATAATGTGTAATTTTCATAATTCAGCATGTCTGAAGTTGTGTACATCGTATTTATTGAAATGTATTTTAATGCATGTGAACTATAACAATGAAGTTCTTTTGGCTTTCAAGTACCTTAATGTTTCTTTAGTAACTCATTGTAAGTCATATTTGACAAAGGAAGGCTGCATCTGAGGTACTAATCTAACAACTTTTGGAAAAGGAGGGAGGGGCATCATGGGAGATAGAAGAACGGCAGGGAACGACACATGGGGTTGAACGAATTATTGGAAACTTTGGTTGTCTAAAGTTTCCATAAATATCTATTTCACTTCCACACCTTTTTGCTTTTGTCAGAATACAGCATTACAGGAAATGATAGTTTTCCTTCAAGAGTTTGACAAGATTTATATTATTTATCCAGTTATTATTTTCTGTGGTTTTCTTAAGAAATCTCAGGAGTGACTAACTCTGAACTTAAATATGTTCCTTGGTCTGCGTGCTCCCTCCTCCCTCTGTAAATACTTGAGATCTCTATTGCCGACATTGTGAAATTCCATGGTGATCTGCCCTGGAGTGGACTTCGTAGAACCACTGTGCAAACGAATCTATTCCCCTTTGCAGTCTCAGAAATGCAAGTCTTTCATTCATATTTTTTATTTGTCTGAACCTTTTATACTTTAAAGCCCCAAGTATGCATGGTGATCTTGACTACAAAGTCGAATTCGAGAGGTAAAGATTTTTGAAAAGCTGATTAGATTTTTTTTAATGTTTGGATGTTAGAAAGATAATGGGTTATCCTGAATATAAGAAAGAGTGTCTATTTAAACACCTAAGCAAATATCACATTCATTAATAAAATATTTCAAGCATTCGCCATGATATTGAGAATAGACAAAGGACACTCAGCAGGTGGAATTATAAAGTAGTCATGTGACTAGAATTAAAGAAGTAGAAGTGCAACTATCCATCTGTGACGTGTATATGTACATAAAAGGTCCACAAGAGTTTCCAAAGAAACCATTAGTCCTAACACATCTGCCATGACACCTGACACAAATCAATATTAAAGAGTCAAGTATACTTCTTTTGTATATTAGTATGGATAAGTAAAAAGTAGAATTCAAAATCAACAAATTCAAAATATGTGAATCAACATATTTTTTCCAAATCATGCATGTGATTAAAATCTAAGTAAATCAATGTAATGTCTCTTCATTAGAAGTAGTAAAATATTATTGGAAAAAATATATAAATGGAATGATAGCATATGCCTTTGAATATTCAATAGTGTAAAGATCTACATATTTTGAATGCAATACAGAGAAGAGAAAATGTTGTAAACCAGAAGCACAAGACATCAGGGTTATTTCACTGTGGTAAGGGAATGTGGCTGCAATTAAATGATTGAAGAAGATTGTCACCCAGTCCAACCCTAATCAGCTTATGGAAAATGAGAAACCAGCAGGTTCAAGTCATTTAAATGAATTTATAGGCTATACTTCAATGTCCTCTTGTGTACTACCAGCAGGTTCATTATAAGCAAGTGCTGTATGAATAATCTGAACCTGTCCCGGATAATTCCTTCCCTTTATTAAGCAGTCAGTACACATCCTGAACCACTCCAGTGTCCACAGGCCAGTGGGGTCCAGATGGCCTGGGAATGCACACCTCTAATGTAGTGGAACACTGCAGGCTTCATCTGAGAAATGATACTGATAAGGCTCGGAAACTATTTCTAGTGGAATGGGCCACCTGTGCAATGTGAAACTTATCACTTATCAAATAGCAAAATGGAAAATTCTTGGAAGGTGACAGGATATTTTATAGAACCAAATGTTGACACAGTTCACAAGTGTTTTCCTTATATATCTCCATTTCCTTTTTAGAGAGAGAGAGAGAGAGAGAAAGAGAGAGAGAGAGAGAGAGAGAGAGAGAGAGGTGAACATATGTGTCTGCTGTCAGTCTCAGCTTAGCCAGACCTCAAAGCCGCTCCAGCTTCTACCCTGACCACCTAATGACAGTGTAACCATTGTTCCTGAGAGCGTGGTTAGGACTCTGATGGCAGCGTGATTGCTGGGTGACACACCTTCCCTGGGGAGCCCTGTGCACTTGCCGAGCATCTGTTTCACTTCAGCGAACATGGCCAAGAATGGTTACAAATCACAGTGGACCATTACCTCAAAGTGTGTGTTGTTAAAAATAGAGACAGAGAAAGGAAACGCTTTTCACTCCTAATCATTTAGTGATTAACTTAAACAAAACCTATGCAAGGCTATATACAGATATCCAAGGCGTTTTCTGGAGAGATATAGATGATAAAATTTAAAACGGCCAGTAAGCTTAAGAAACTTCTAGTTCAAGGAGCCAAACAAGTTGAATTGCAGCTCTCTGTGGGTATCTGCCTCTACCATATACAGCAGGTCTTCCTTATTGACTGAAACCATATTTCCTTCAAAATGGCAGCTTGACTTTTTAAAATACCCCTCTCTGTTACAGCTTTTTTCACTTGTAGGTGTGGTGTCCTGTGACATGTTATGGACAATAAACAATCCATAAATTGGAATTACTTTAAGAACTCCCTTTCTGGTCAGAAATGATAGTTCCAAGCAGGCAAACACAGATTGTGTTTTACTCCTCTATCTGTCTAGAAGAAAGTTCTGACAGCTCCAAAGAAATAGGCTGATCCATGGACTGACCCTGGGCTCCAACCGCATAGGTAACAATGAATAGCCTAGTAAGAGCACCAGTGGAAGGGGAAGCCCTTGGTCCTGCCAAAACTGAACCCCCAGTGAACGTGATTGTTGGAGGGCAGGGGGAGGATGGGGAGAGGAAGCCCATATAGAAGGGGAGGGGGAGAGGTTAGGGGGATGTTGGCCCGGAAACCAGGAAGGGAAATAATAATCGAAATGTAAATAAGAAATACTCAAGTTAATAAAGATTAAAAAAAGAAAAAGAAATAGGCTGATCTTAAGAGGCATCCACCAAAGTCTAAGCAGAGAGCATAAGGAAAGCTTCTCTGAACATGACAGGAACAGGGAACAGGTAGATGAACCTGGCCTCATAAAATTAATATTTCTCTAGGATGAGATATAAGTAAAATCATGGGACATAGGAAAATATTTGCATCATGTCTGGAAGACAAAAGCCCGATTATATAATTATATTTTTATAATATTTTATAATTATATTTTTTCAATGTCGGCTTATTAGAACAAACACCGATGCATAATTCATAAAGTAAAATCCAAGAGGTCAGTAATTAAACATAAAATATAAAGAATTAGCAATGATGGAAACCAGGATAGCATCCAGTTAGAATAGAAGGTTGTTATTTTCTTAATTTTCTACAAACATATTACTTTCAAATATTGCTCTAAAAACATACATGAAAAAGCACAAACCCATGCCATTGGTAGTGAGATAATGGCACTTCTGATGCAGTAGTGATTAATGGATTAGCATCTTTGTCATATAAGAGTAGTGCTTGTTTGCATCAGAATAATAGGTTGTTCATGGCAAGAAAAATAGGTCCTCGAACAGGGTCGCAAGAACTAGATTTCCAATGATCATTGGTTGCTTATGTAGTCTCAAGATAATGGCTGTGGAGTGAACAGGAGCCATGCCTGGGAAATGAGATTTGCTGAATAAGTACTTAAGGGAGTACAAAATTTACTTTAGTACTTCTAACTCCTTGTATTTATTCTAGAACCACACTCTATTGATTATCATTGATTGACTTTCTCCCTCGCCCCAACAAACTCCTCCCACATCTACCTTTCCTTCTTTCTATTGGTGTTTTCTTCTTTCTCTTAGTCTGTCTTCTTTCTTTTCTTCTTTCTGTGTCTTAGTTTGCCTTCCATCTTTCCTTGCTTCCTTCACTTCTGTTTTTCCTTTTTTCCTTTTTCTGACATGATCTTGTTATCCATCCCTATCGGCCCTCAAACTCTCAAAACTCACTTCTCTGCCTACTGCTCTGTGGGGTTACAGGAGGGCACCACTGGCCTAGCTACACTGCATCCTAGGCATTCTCTGCATTCCAAGTCCTCGAATTCACCTTTTCCAGGTTTTAGGATTTTCTAGATCAAATTTTCAATAACTTGTTCGGTACTGGGAAGGAAATGAAATTTCTTTTACTTAACTATATTATGATTAATTTAGCATGTCCATTTGAAGAAACTAGCATGTTTTACAAAACCATTTTTTTTATATTTAAGTCTAATTTATGTTCTTCAAGGGCATTTCTAGAATTTTACTAATGAAAGGCTGCATTTCTTGCTGCTATGCTGTATAATTTGAATATACTTCTACTCTGCCTCAAATGGATGTTATCAGCTGGATTAAAAACGGAGCTTTATAAATAAATGAGTTATTATTACATTTTCAGAGAACTCTGTGTTTCTTCTAACAGTATCAGTCAGTTATCTTTTGAGTTTTACTTTGACAATGAAGCTATTAATAATTATACTTTTCCTCCATTTCTCTCCATCCTTATATCCTCCTCTGTTTTCTTCTTTCCTATTTGATTAAAAGGCTGATAAATAGTTGTGGTAAGAATTGAAGTCTTGTTTTCTCCTTCCAGTAATGGCAGACTGTCTTTTTGTTTGTTTGTTTTGTTTTGCTTTGCTTTGTTGAGATAGAGTTTTTGTTTGTTTGTTTGTTTTGTTTTTGAGACAGGGTTTCTCTCAATAGCTCTGGCTGCCCTAGAACTGATTTTGTAGACTAGGCTAGCCTTCAACTCATAGATCTGCCTGCCTCTGCCTCCCGAATGCTGGAATTAAAGGTGTGCACCAACACTACCAAGCTAATGGCATACTTTCTAATGTGCTGCAAGCCGTTGATATTTTCTTAAACTGTGTTTCTTCCTTAACCAACTCGATCATAGACGTAAGTAGATGCTGATCTCCTCAAACAGAAATCTCTTTACAGTCCCAGTAAGCATTACATAATCACACTTTCTGTTATTTTGATGTAATATACTAACGTTACAATAGGTGCCGGCCATAGAATGTACGCTGTTTGCTCTCTTTCAATTATACCACACTGTTTAAATGCTTTAAGGTCACATGAAATTCCAAATGATTTGTCAGTGGCATCTGTAATGAAGCCATTGAGGCATGGAAAGATTTACAGAAACTAAAAACAGAAATTGAGAGTCACAATGTTTCTTACCAGCAAATCCCCATAAGTCTTGGTTCATTCTTTATCCTTCAGTTATCCATTTCAGATGGAGCCTCCATGCTACACATTAATTATATGTTTAGGACAATAAGAGATGTCCTGGGCAGAAGTATACTATTCAGCTGATACTGATCTCTTCCTTCCCAAATTGTCTTAGTAGCTGCCAACCATAAGTATAAAGGAGAACACACAGGTGTCAGTACTCAGTACTGGCATACGTGGACATCTCTATAAACTACTCTGAACAATGAAGAAACCCGGCAAACAGCCAAGACATTGTATGGCACAGCCAAGAATGTGAGTCTGGATCTCTTCCATTGTGGTTTGCACTTCAGAGTCATTCGTACTGTTTGGAAAGCAGGTTATAAAACTCCGGGACAGGTTATCCAAGGTAACTCTTCTATCCAAGGAGAAACAGTAAGACTATGTGTGGGATCCCAGGAGCTGGTTATTAAAGCTAAAGAAGATGGCCACAGTTTGTTGTGCATTTGTTTCATGTGTGTATATTGTATATAATTGTATAAATGTTTTCTTATAAACTGTCTGAGTTAGGGCTCTGTTGCTGTGAAGAGGTACCATGACTATAACAACTCTTATTTAAAAAAAATGTTTAATTGGGGCCGGTTTCCATTTCCAGAGGTTTAGTCCGTTATCATCATGTTTGGGAAGTATGGCAGCATGCAGGCAGACATGATGTTGGAGAAAGAACTGAGAGTTCTGTCTTGACCCACAGGCAGCAGAAAACTGTGTGCCACAGTGGCATACTTCCTCTAATAATGGCATACCTACTTCAACAAGGTCACATCTTCTAATAGTGCCATTCCCTGTGGATCAGTCATTCAAACACATGAGCCTATAGGGGCCATTCCTATTCAAAATCATCGCATAAATGTATGTATAATATTGTGATATATGCATACAAAATTCTTTATTTACATATGATCAAATGTCCAGCTAATAATATACTAATAGTTGTGGTCAAAGAATAAAATAAAAGCACTAACTAACTTTTCATATTTAGACACTGCTGTGGGAAAATGTTGTTCACAAAGTACCAAGTGCACATAGTTTAAATGAAAAATGGAATTTTAAATGAGTATATGAACAACTATGTCAACATGAGACTACCCATTGCTACCTGCATTCCCAAGACCCATTTATTACGAGGTGGTGGGAGTTCTTATTTATAATCCCCTGTCTCAGCTGCAATTGAAAGACTGAAGTGAGGTTAACATGGCGGCTGAAAACAATGTTCATCAAAAGAAAGTAAGTCAAGGGTTTCATAAAAAGAGTTTTCAAAAGGGCCAGATTACCTGTGCTTCAAGTTTGTCTCTTCCTTCCCTGACTCCTTTCCCCTTTAATCCTCTTCAGAGGCAAGTCATTTAGGTAAATCCTCGGGACTCCATCTTAATGAGGTTACATCTTCCAAGAGCAAATCTGAGACAGCAGTGTTTGAAAGTGATACTACCCGCCTTATGACTAAGTCACCAGTCATGTGATTACATTCCCCAGAAACCGCAATGAGACCTCTGCAAAGGGACCGCACTTTTCCTTGCCAGGTGCTTTAGCATTTTCATAGCACTGAAAGCCATGCGTTGGAAAATTGTGAATCAGGTAGAAAAAGTGGACAGCCAACCAGCAGAGCCATGACCCTGATTATTGGAGTTTAGAGAGAGTGGTGACCAGGAATAAAATCAGCAGATCCTCCGATCTCTACCTATGTTTATGAACTTACCTAGTGCTGAGCTTCGTTCTACAAGCTTATTTTCTTTGTTCATTAAAAGCACAACAAAACAAAGCTCTTACAAGGATAAATGAGCAACCACAGCTCAAACTGAGCTGTCAGGGATGTTCTGTGTCTTACAGGGAGAAATGTTGGTGAATGGCTAGGTTCCTCATCCTTGCAGGAGTGTTGCTGTAATACTAGAAGGGAGGAAAGCTAGCGAATGTATGTGGCTAACCCTTTCTGAGAAAGAACAGCACCTACATCACATCAACTCCCTTTTGTCTTACCAAGAAATCACAATTTCATTTGTTCTAACAATTTGGCAATTAATGGTATCTAAAGTACGCCACAAGATGTAACAGAGTTGGAAGCCTGAGAAGTATATTTACTCAAAAAAATAAAAGTTCCCCTTGGTCTTTCATTTCTCCACAATGGAAATGAAAGCAAATGTTTCAGCTACCAGCTGAGTATGGGTCAATACTAATGTCTGTAGGACAGAAAGGGCAGCATGGTAAGGGAAGAGGGACGCCCAAATGCATCGAGATGGTAAGACATCTTTTTGAGGTTTCAGACAAAACTTTGAGAACAGTTTGAAAGGTTTCTTCAAATTTGCTTTAGTTTTTGCAGGAAAAATAAAATGGTTTCTTTTAGCCCATGCTAGTGTTGTCACCTTCGGACCACGTGGCATCTGTGGGATATTTTCATCTCAATCAGCAAAGCATCTCACCCGCTAAGCTCCATCCCATCTCACACTGCTGATGGCTACTCTCTGAGCCCTGTAGCAATCTCTCTACCCATCTAATTTCCAGGGCGGGTTGTTCCCAGGCATACACATCCCAATTCTGTGACAGGCCTGGTGTGTCCCACCACCATACACTCTCTTGAACTCAATTAGGTCGCCACATGAAAAAACACACCACACAATAACTCTGATCCAGTTGATAAGATATAATTTGCCCATCTAGATAGCACAGAATCCTGTTCACACCCATCCCTTAAAAATAGTCATTAACAACCTGTTTCTATGCGCAGAGAAGAATCTTAACATCTGCAACCGTGTTCCTTCAGCTCCTTTCTCCTCACTCTGGCCCCTCTCTCTGTTTTTCCCTCCCATCTAAAACCTCTGTTCCTGCCTCCTTTCCTTCCATCCAATGACAGGCCTGATTTTATCTTGTTTGCCTTCATCTGCATAATGACATCAACCTACATATAGTAATGTTGATTACCAGCACATTTAAAAAATTAGAGGAAGGAAATGAAGCAGAAGTTGAAAATATCAAAAGGCCACTTCCAACTTCCTTGAGCAGTCTGCTATCTCTTGTTATCCCCATACAGACCTGCTGATCTGGAACCATACAGCCCAAGGATACCCATCCTGGCATGCCAGGACCATTGAGATCCTACCCCAATACCTACCCTTCCAACACCTAATATAATAGGAACATCCAGGGAACAAAGTAATCAAGATGGCCAAGGGCCCTCAAAAGAACACAGTCAACAAAAGCCAGAAACATATGGTACCTTCAGAGCACACTACTCTACGACAGCAAGCATTGCAAACCTCACCCAACCAAAGCACAAGAAAATAACTTTAAATCCAATCTCATAAAGTTGAAGGCCTTTAAGATGAAAATGAATAAATCCCTTAAAAATATAGGAAAATATAATCAAACAGCTAGAGGTCTTGAAAAAAGAAAACAAATCCCTTAAAGAAATACAGGAAAATACAATTAAACTGGTGAAGAAATAAAACTGATCAAGACCTGAAAGTGGAAATAGAAACAATAAAGAAAACATAAAGCGAGGGAATTCTGGAGATGGAAACCCTAGGGAAGTAAACAGGAGCAATAGATGCAAGCATCATCGACAGAGAAGAAGAGATGGAAGAAAGAATCTCAGGCAGAGAAGATACAATTGAAGAAACTGATACATCAGTAGAAGAAATGTTAAATCTAAAAAATTCCTGACACAAAACATCCTGAAATATGGGATACCTTTAAAAGACCCGACCTAATAATAGTAGGAATAGAAGAAGGTGAAGAATCCCAGCTCTAAGGCCCAGAAAATATTTTCAACAAAAATCATAGAAGAAAACTTTCCCATTTTAAAGAGATGCCTATAAACTTACAAGGAGCTAATATGACACCAATTAGATGGGGCCAGAAGACAAAATCCTCCTGCTACATAATAATAAAAGCACAAAATCTACAGAATAAAGAAAGAATATTAAAAGTGGGAAGGGAAAAAATCCCGGTAACATAAAAAGGCAGACCTATCAGAATTATGCACGACTTCGCAACAGAAACTCTAAAAGCTAGAAGGACCTATAGAGAGATCTTACAACCTCTAACAAAACCACAGATGCCAATGTAAACTACTATACCAAGCAAAGGTCTCAATTACTATAGATGGAGAAAACAAGATATTTCAAGACAAATTCAAATGTAAACAATATCTATCCACAAATCCAGAACTGCAGAAAATACTAGAAGAAAAGCTCTAATACCGGAAGGAAAACTCCAACCAAGAAAGATAACATAGTAAATAAGTAATTCCACACCAGCAAAAGCAAAAGGATGCATACATTAACACAACTAACATCAAAATAACAGGAAATAACAATCACTGGTCATAGTATCTTTCAACATCAGTGGATTCAATTTTCAATTAAAAAAAAACGCGCACAGGCTAACAGAATGCATGCAAAAATAGGATCCATCATTCTACTACATATGAGAAACACACCTCAGCAATAAAGATAGATATAACCATGGAGTAAAGGACTGGAACAAAGTTTCCCAAGAAAATAGACACAAGAAGTAAGCTGGAATAGCCATTCTAATATCTACTAAAATAGACTTTTAACTAAAATTAATTGAAAGAGACAGAGAAGTTTATTTCATACTCATCAGAGGGAAAAAAATCTATGAAGATGATATATCAATTCTGAACATCGATGTCCCAATCACAAGGGAGCTAGCATTTGTAAAAAAAAAAATCACTAAACCTAAAATCGCATATCAAACCCCACACATTAATAGTAGGAGACCTCGACACTGCACTCTTCCCAACTGACAGGTCATCCAGACAAAAACTAAACCAAGAAATAAGGAAACTAACGGAAATTATGAATCAAATGTAACTAACAGACATCTACATAATATTTCACCCAAACACAAAAGAATATGCCTTCTTCTCAGCACTTTATGTATCCTACGCCACAATGAACCATATATTTGGTCACGATGCAAGTCAAAGCAACTCTGAAACTCCGTCTTACACAAGGCAAAATGGCAAAGATTAAAAACTCAAGTGATAGCACATATTGGTGAGAATGTGGAACAAGGGGAACATTCCTCCATTGCTGGCAGGAGTGAAACCTTGTACAACCACTTTGGAAATCAATTTGGCAGTTTCTCAGAAAACTGGGAATAATTCTATCCCAAGACCCAGCTATACCATTGCTGTGCATATACCCAAAAGAAGGTCCACCATCTCATTCAACTATGTTCATAGCAGCTTTATTCATAACAGCCAGAAACTGGAAACAACCTAGATGCCCCTCAACTGAAGAATAGATAAAGAAAGTGTATTACATCTACACAATGGAATGCTATTCAGCTATTAAAAACAAAGACATCATGAAGTTTGCAGGCAAATAGATGGATCTTAAGAATATATTCCTGAGCAAGGTAACCAAAATCCAAAGGACATGCATGGTATGTACTCACTTATAAGTGGATATTAGCCATAAAATACAGGACATTCATGCTACACCCCATAGATCCAAAGAAGTCAAACAAGAAGGAAGGCCCAAATGAGGATGCTTGAATCCCACTTAGGAGAGGGAATAAGATATAGGAGACAGATGGAGAGAGACAACTAGCTGGGAGAGGAGAGGATAGGGAGGGGAATGGTGGGGTCAGGATTATGTATGGGGAGGAACAGGAAAGATGGCCAGATGGCCATGAGAATGAATAGAAATCTGCAACTGGCAGGGAGTAGGGAGGTGGTGGGCATATCAAGGACTTGCAAGAAAGCTGGGATATAGGGCACCCAGGAATCAATGTGGGTGACCTTAGCTGTGCTTCAGAGCATTGGGGATATGGAATCTGAAGAGGTCACCTCCTGTAGCATGGCGGGAGCCCCAGTGGATCAATAGGGATCTGAAGGAGATAGGAACTCCATAGAAAGACCAATAGAGTCAGCAAACGTGGACCCTTGGAACTCTCAGAGACTGAACCACCAACCACAGAGCAAAATGAACAGCAACCAAAAGAACGGGCTATACTGAGAGCCCCCACAACCCCTCCCCCACATACTCACATATGTAGCATTTCTGCAGCTATGTATTCATGTGTGTTCCAAACAGCTGTAGCAGGGGCTACCCCAAAACCTGCTGCCTGTCTGTAGGATATGTTCTTCTGTCTTGGCTGCCTTATCTGGCCTTAGTGGGAGAGAGAGAGGGTGTCTAGCCCTACAGAGACTTGATATGACAGAGTGGGGAGATACCCAGAGGGCCTCAACCCTTTGTGAAAAAAGGGGAGGGGTGATGGGGAAAAGATTGTGGGAAGTGGTAGACCAGAAGGGGCAGCAGTGGTCAGGATGCAAAGTGAATTAAAAGAAAAAAAAAGGTTAGGCAAACTAATTAAGAACCCCAGGTAGAATTATTAACTAAATTATGCATCATTCATAATTTTACACTAGCATCTCTACCCTAAACAAATCTGATCTTTCATTTGAAACCATAGAAAATTTCTATTGTTCTATTGTTTCCATCTTCCTTTCCAGTTTGCTATAATATTTCCAGTTTTGTGCATGTGTTAATGCATGTATATAGATAATGGATGTGTGTGTGTGGGGGGTGTGTGTGTGTGTGTGTGGGTGTGTGTGTGTGTGTGTAAAACACCTTCCACCTCGTTTTGATGGCTTCTGGTTGCTCACCACTGTGAATGCTGGGTTATCTGGCCTGAGAGCTTTCAGGGATCCTCCTATATTCTCCCTCTCTTTTTACCACAAAAGCTCTAAGATTACAGATACTTCCTTAAGTGCCCATTTTCACATGGGCTTTGGGATGCAAACTCAATTTCTTACATTGTAAAGCAAGCACCTATGTTTTCTTCATTATTCAAAAAACTTGTCTGCTTTGTCATTTCAGAAGGACAGGTAAACACACACATCTGACTGACTTCAGAGTATCAAGAAGCAAAAAGTTTAGGTCATTTGGAAGCTGTTGCTAAAATATTCAGCTTGGAGATGTTTTTCATTGAAGAGACTATAGAGAAAAAACTCCTCTGGAATGAGTATAGTGACTGTCATACTTCCTAGTTCTCTCAAAAGGTCTGGAAGATAAAATCAAGTTCACTTGCAGGCAAAAGAGAGCTGAGAACTAGTTCCCCTCAAGAACTAGTGAATTTGGAATGAAGACGGGTGAGAATGTACCGAAGAGGCCTCGGTGAATAAGCAGGGAAAGTGATTCTAGCTTGAGCCATGAATAAATTGAAAAAAAAAAAAATCCCCAAATGCTGGGTAGAACACAAGAGAGCCGACTTTGACTCCACCCCCCAAGCCAATTTTTCTTCCATGTCATTCTGTGTGAATGTTGGAAATCCCCAGTTAAAAGGCACACTGGCAGGGGGTTGTTTAGAGATATAATGTTCTCATTTAGGAAACAGTCTCCATTCCAGTAAGTCATGGTAATTCTCCAAGCTACGCCCCAATGGAGACATGTATATCACAAGCCAGAGTCTGCTCTCTTCTTCTTCTATTGGTTCTGATTTCATAAAAGAACTGCACAAAGCACGTTTTTCTATCTTTAATGCAAATGTCAGCTGCCATTGCGAAAGAATATAAATTTGGAACCATGGTGTTCAACACTGTTATCCTAACAGACCTCTGAGCCAGATAGACCTAGAGAATCTAACTTCCCTCTACCAGTTCTGACTCTGAACATATTCCTCAACCTCTCTGTGCTGCAACATCTCTTCTGTCAAGGGAGAAGAGGAATGGGATGACCATTAAGCAAATGACTAGTAGACAAATACTCAACACAGAAATGAGCATATCTTAATTCATAAATTATTATTATTACTATGAAATTTACATGTGAGTTTTAAAAGACGAATCGGCAATTAGAACAATAGCCAAGAATACTCCCCTGATTCCTAACTCCCTATCATTTTTTTTGTTGGTCTCATTTTGTTGTTTTCAAGAACACATGAATATTTAATCAATAGAAATTTCATAATTCTAAGTGGTTTATATTTAATCATGAAATATGAATGTGGTTTTCCCCCAGTGGAACATAATTAAAATTCATTTTATAAACACATTTTTTTGTTTAAGGCTTAATAAAAATTTCCCCATGTTATAAATCTCACCTTGGAATCTCAAGTTCCAATTTTCACAAACCAATCAAAAAGCAATTATCCTCAACAGCCAATCAGCAATATGGACCAAACTGAGTCATCTGTCTCCCACTTATAAGCCGATGATGGATGATTGACTCCAAGGAAATTCTTCAATTTATTTTTATCACTCTGTTATAAGACAGAGCAATTAACAGCCAAACTTAGAGCACAGAAGTCTATAAAAACCGGTTATTATTAAAAAATAATTTTTGAAGATCTAAATCCCATAAAAGGCCTCAATAAGCTTCTTCAGACATATATAAATGTTTTGCTGATAGTCATTGAAATAAAATAAGAGTGTATTGCTATTGTCTCCTATCATATGTATAAAGGTGACTCACTTGGTCCAGATCATATCCCAGCCTTTGCACACATACAGCAAAAAGGGAAGTAGCAGGTGGCAGTTACCTACAGCTTAGAGGTTGGAAACTTGGTTATCTTGCCTGGATTAACTCTTGTTATGGTACCCTATTTAAGCACCTGGGGCTATCTAGCACATCTTTCTCTTCAGGCAAAGGTGGGCAGGTAGGATCACAAAGACCGACCTTTTGACCTTTCTTTTCTTACTCAGAAATACTAAGGAACTCTTCAGAACGTAGCACCTGTCAATTAATTTTCCTGAATTATTTCAAGCAATTCCTAAAACAATCTATTTTGCAAATCTAGCTGTGAAGGCTTAACAAAATCAAGCTATGTCCAACAGTCAGGAAACTCACAACCAGAACTGGCAAGCATACTCAGGTCTGCTTGTGGCTGCTCTCTAAGCATAAGGTTGTGTATTCTGCTTGGCAAAAGGTTGTCAGCTGGCCATGCTGCATATGAAACTCATTTTGAAATTTTCCAGTATTTCAATATTCCAGTATCTGGCCAATGTGCTACTCTATTTCATCATTCAACAAATACGTTTATTAAGAGCTTTCTATTTGCCAATTACCATGTTAGACCTTGGGGAACCAACACCCAGCAGGAAATAGAAGCGTCCTGTCCCAGCATGTGCAGGAAGAGGACAGGACAGCCAGCCCGAAAAGCAATGGATCTGTAATGCTTCCTCCATACTCAGAGAGCCCAGTGGTCACCAGGTACTTAACACAGCTTCGCTCTCCCCTTCGTTGTGCTCAGAAGTTATAACCCCAAGCACGTACAGAATATCTTCTTCTTAGACATTAGATTGAGAGTACTAAGTGCTGTGAAATTTATCATAAAGTTAGTTGTAGATCTATACAGACCAAATGTAATAAAGAGAACTAAAACATGGGACAATAGCCTCAAACTGGAAGAAAATAGGAAGAGGAAATGGCTGGTAGGAACACAGAGGAGGTCTAATCTGAGAACTGAAGGCTTCCCCTGACAAGGAACCTCTTTATTCCAGGCAGGCCTAGAGAGATGGAGTTTAGTGTAAATACCAGATGTTAGGCTTTCCCTTCCTAAAGTGAAGTAAGAGTGTATGGTTATCGCTCACGCTCCTTATCTACAGCTACTGATGAACTTTTTAAAAATATCATCTGTGACTTCTTAAATTCTTTCTTTCAAAATTCATATCTGCAGAACTGGGATGATATCAAAAGCCCATTTCTGTCCTGTGGATGAGACTCTGGTCAGCCTGTGCACTCAATGCTTTACCAAGTAGAAGAACCTACAGGATGAATTTAAATGATCCCTCTGGCTAGTGATCAATCACTCATCATTAACCATAGTGCTATTTTTTCTTTTTGGAAAGTGATATAAAGCAATATTTTTCACTATTTTCCCCCTATATCTAGACGAGCAATTACTTATAATAAAATAATTCCCATCTGGTCTAAATATATTTCTACAGAATCATTTCTAGAATGTCAGCGTATTAGAATCCAGGTTGCTTTTAGCCTCCAGGGTTTCAAACCCCTGGAATTATTCATAGGGAATTATTAGTATTACTTAAAATTACAAAAATCTTTCAGACTAGCTCGGTGACAATGAAATAGATTGCTGGTTGTCCACCAATGAATATTAAGTAGTATTTGGTGACATTACAATGTAGTGCCATTGTTAAAAAGTGAAGGGAAGTCACAAATAGCAATCAACAACACTCAGTGTCTAGGACACCATATACGATGCTAAATCATCTATTCCAAAACATCAAAGGTGCTGATTGTAAGTCACCGAAGCTTAGATGGTACAAGCAGGTTTGATGGGGAGCCATTATCCTAGGCTATGGGAAAATGTGCAGGACACCTCTTTCCAGATTTCCTCAGCTTTATTATTTGAAAATGTATTTCCTCACATTGACAAAGTCCCTCTCTTTCTGTTTAGCTTCTGTACAAATGTTCTCATTGTCTTTCCACCCCTTCCCTTCATGAGCCTCAGAGAATGAACCTAAGTCTGGAGAGATGCAGAGTAAGCACTAGAAACCCAGATACTTCTTACAGGTTTCTAAACCAAGGCACATCTAAAGCTGGCGTCATCCCTACAGATGCGCAAGAGCAGACAAGACCCTGGGGCTGGATATCTGACTCTGTTCCTTCTCTATACTTGACTTCTAGCCTTGACCCCATAATATCTATAAGCCCTGATTTGACCACCTTCAATGAGGATAATAGCAAACCCAAACTGAGGATTAGTATGAGAATTTAAAGAGCTGAGCTGTATAAAGTTCCTGGCACACAGTAAGCCCAAGGTACATCTATTAAACTCTTCAGATTCACCTGGGGCAACACAACTTTGCAGAACAGAGTCGACTTCTGTCTCTGTTGTAGAGAACAAACTTCCTCTCTCTGTTTTCTCTGAATCTTCAGATTCTCCTGGGAGGGTCCTTGGCTCTAGATCTCTCTGTATACCTCAGATCCCAAGGCTTTCTATATATTCTGGTCCAACTCCAAGTCTTCCTCCGCTAAAGCAAGTGTTCCTGTGATGTTAATGTCATTGGCACTCAGCCACTCACACAAATGTGCTACAAGCTAACAGCATCAGAAACTAATGTTCATTTCTTAGAATTTCAAATTTTGTTCTATACATCCAACTCTAAGACATTTTACCTCATGAGACTCTGGATTGGTTTACTAACCCTTATTATAAACATTTCCACTCCGAGCAAATAAATACAATTAAGAGACAAAAGAAGTTCTTGAAAGTATGTATTTCCTCCAAAGAATCACAGAAATTTTAGGGATTTTTTGGTAAGTAACAAAGTGAAACTGTTATCCAAGTGGGCTCATAGTCAGTCAAGCTAATGGGGGACTTTTTCAAAAAGGAAAATGAAATCAGCAAAATAAATATCAAACATCTTATTCACAGTTTTGTTATTAAAGTTGAGTATGTTCCAAAAAACTGACCCCCAAATTATCCTAGGTATTAATAAGTTTATCTCAATAATTACATAATTAAATATTACAACAAATTATTACCACAAAGTATTATTAGTACTCAAGAACCGGAGGTAATAATATATCAGAAAAGCCATTTAATGAACCAATAAAAGACACAAATATCAGCCAATGAATTTTCCCTTTAAAACAAACAATAAAAGTCACAAACACAATGAATTACACCGATTCACAAAACAATTAAGACTCAACAGCTATTTTGCAAAGAAATTAAGAATAAAATTGAGACTATTCCTCCTTTTTCAAGCTTGTAAACCTTACTACATAGAGCAGTATTGTGCAAACAAAGACTTCCCATTGAAGACGAGTTTAACAGTACAATGAGTTCCTTCTATTAAAATGACTGGCTTCCCTAGTAGAAGTTTCTCGAATGAGAGCATTTGCTTTGGTCATCATGACTGAAGCAAGTATTTGGTTAGGCTTTACTAACTAGTCTTACCACACACATGTAACACGAGAAGGTATTTGTTCATCTTTTCTAAAGGAAAGCAGAGTGCCCTTGGCACACCTGATGTCGTCTGTGAGCTTTTAAAGCGTCACGAAAGCTGCTAAATCAGTGTTTTAAATTCAGTTCCCAGCTATGTCTCTGTCAGTCCTTCTGAGAGCATGGGGCGCTATTTTGTCATAAAAGTGGAAAATAGTTCTGTTGACCTGAGAAGGAGATCTTAAGAGGGTATGACACCACCACTGTGGTAAGAGAAGTAAGATTACCTAGGGTTCATGGGTCAACATGGATGTAATGAAGGAGCTACTGTGGCTATTTTTTGTTGTTATTTTTACTGGGAGAAATAAACCACAGCCTCAGTCATTTCATGCTTAACCTTTGAGAAGTCAGGGTCTACAGAAAGCTTGCATGACCTTTGAAAAGAGTCCTGAAGGCAGGCATGATGGATTTTGATGATGACATTATCTCATGAGTAGGAAAGCTAGTGATTTTCCATATACACCCAGAATCTGATCCTCACTTTATGGAGCACATCTAGCTAGTCAGCACATCCTAACAGATATAAAATCTACGAGAGATCAAGGTAACTCTGACTCCTACATATGAAGGAACATCCAGGAGGAGTTTGAACTAATGAGGAGCCCCTTGGCAGTAGGTAAAGTATAGCATGCTGTCAGGCACTTTGGTTTTTCTCCCACCTACGTTTTACCTGCACAGAACAGGCATAGCATCCATAGAAGATAAATGTGCTATTCTACACACTTAGTGTCCATCTTCTTCTCCAATCTATATTTCCTCCACTACAAATTCCTGTCCTTTAGTAACTTCTCCTGTCACTTGTGAATGCACTATGCTGAAGCAGAAATATGTACTTTTATTCTTGATACCATCAAAACCCTGCCTAGCTTCCTTTCCTAATACTAAGCAGAACCCCCACCCAACCACCCTCCGCCATCTTACGGGATAGATTACCAGAATAGAAAGGAATGGTATGCAAGGGACATTAAGAATCTGTGCTGAGAGGTGCAGAAATGGATTGTAAAAACTGAGCTGTTCTTTTACTAACCTCTTTAGGATCCAGGCACCTAAATATAAGACCACACTGTAGCTTTTAAAAACTAAGGTGGTGTGGAAATGTAACAATAAAAGAAATCCACGACTTAAGTCTTTCTCTTTTCCTTCTATTCACACCATATTTATCAGAAAATTGCAAATAACACTTCTGACTAGAGTAAGTCCTAGCTAACCTTCCATCTCCTCAAACAGTTCCCTGAATCAATGAGACTATGGATCCCTCCAGCCTTGAGGGCTTAAAGATGATTAAAGCTCTTGCGAGGAACTATGAGACATTTAAGCAAATGAAAGCATTAATGGAGCAAGCCAGATGCCCTACACTCAGTTTTCCCTGGAATCCACCGTGGAAGGAGAGAAGCGGCTCCTAAAGGTTGACCTCGGACCTCCACATATGCATGGCAGCACACAGGTGTCCATATTCATACAGTTATATCAGACCTAATGAACACGATAGTCATACATTTTTAATACTTAAACTCTGTGAGCCCAAGTAGGAAAACTAAGGGTCTAGGAAGCCAGGCATTGCTCAGAGATGTAGACCTACTCTCTAAAAGCGAGGTTGGCATTCAAAGCTTAGTTCGCTGCACTTTCTGCTGTACTGTAGCATTAAGTTGAATGGACCTATAATTAAAAATCAAAGTCATGCCTCCCAGAGTATGTACTCCGCTTAACATTCATAATGATCATATGCATATCTCATAAATTACAACTTTTCCTTAAGACTTAGACATCACATTGGTAGGTAGATGTTCCATTAGTAGACAGGATGTCATTTTTATTTTATATTTGTGTTGTCCTGTGTACAAATGGATTGGCTGTGAAGGATGGGGTTGAGTATGTGCAGAAGACGTACATTATACATGATGCTACAGTAATAGTCCATTTTCAAGCACGTTGTATATAAAGGGGGCATTATAAACTTCATGCACCACAGGCAAACAAGGATTAACATATGGCAAATGACTACCTACAAGTTACCTTGGGTACAGTAAGCCTGCATCTCAAGATGTGATAAATACCTATCAACATCTTCTGCAGTAATTGCTATAAAAAGAAGATAACGATGGCCATATCAAGCTCTTCTTTCATCAGGGTTAGATTAACAGGGGTAGCAGTTACATACATGGGAAAAATAATTAGCAAGTGTTTCTGAAAAATTAGGTGACTGCTGACTCCTATCAATTTATTCATTGGGTTACTTGTTTGTTCATGAAAAAAATACTTGAAGAAAAAAGTCTCTAATATGTCAGGTTTTTATATAGGTATAGAAGAAAGAGACTGTGTACAACAGGAAAGCAGGAGGCTTGGTTCCCGGTCTGTATGACAGCCTCTTAAAGGAGAAAATGTTCTGACTAGGGAAGTGCTCTCTAGTAAAGTGACTTCCCTGGTCAGGGTGGAGAAAGGGGACCGTGCAAATGTCCCAGGAGGATACTGGCAGCAGAGGGAAGGGCACTTAGTAAGGCCAGGCAGAGGGGTGTGCCTGGTTTTTAGAGAGCTGAAATGGAATGGTTTAGAATATTCTAAAACAGCAAGAAGTTAGCATGGCTGACTGATAGTGTGTGTGAATCTGGAAGGAGTAAAAGCAAAAGAGGAAGAGGGAGGGTGGAGTGTTTGGGGTTTTGAGAGCTGAGAGGAAAAAAAAATCAATGTATAGGAACAAAACTCCCAAGCAAACCATGGTACAGCAGTGCTAACTTGTACAGTCTCACGAATGCATGCCTTTTCTAAGTAATGTTAATAAGGTTTGCTTTTGTTTATAACATTTTCTCAAGACTGTGATTAGCACTTGCTATTCAGTAATTTAATTAAGAATCTCCTGAAATCATACTTTCTCACTTGCGGTTACCCTTTCACTGTATGGCTTGGGTTTATGATTTACCTTCACAGCACCCTGCTTTCTATATTTGTAGCCTGAAGAGCATAGCAGAACCTAACATCCAGCACTCCTGTAAGTACAGACAGATGGACATTCAGAACCCATCAAGTAGTTGCAATTAAAAGCGATGTGTTCTCTATAGTAGATATATAAGAAATTTGAGGTTAACTAAGACCTTTAAATCAGTAAATGTGATTAACTATATTTTAGAGGAAAAATTAAAGTCATAATTATCTGCATATTTTCAGAAAAAAGAAATAACATCCATTAACAAAAATAATAGTTATGAAAGATTAGAGAAAGAAATTTCATTCTCGGGATAAGGAGAATCTGAAAAGGAAACTTGTAAATAAATGAGACGAGAACGTCTAAGATAATTTTGCTGAATTGGTGTTGTACTGGAGGTCTTAGAAAGCACACAAAAATTGAATAACAAAAAGTATATAATTTAGAAAGAAACATGTAGTCATTTTTAGAAGGCATAACTTAGTACGTAGAAAACTAACCTCATTCCATTTATATTTCAGTGTAGGGGATAACAGAATGACCAAACCATATGTAGAGTTTTTACATAGCATATGTATTGGTTACATTTCTATTGCCATGATAAAACTCCATGACAGAAGCAGCTTACAGAAGGAGGATTTATGTAGGCTTACAGCTTCAGAGGGATGGTGTAGCGAAGGCATGGGAAAGAGCGAGCAATGCAGGGGACTCACACCTTAAACCACAGGTGCAAAGCTGAGAGAGACAACCAGGAATGAACAAGTTTCTTAAACTTTTATAGCCTGCCTTCAATAACAGATTTCCTCCGAGGCCACACTACCTAAGCCCATCAAACAAAGACCTAAATATCCTAAGCTACTAAGAAAATCTCATTCAATCCACTTTGGTACCAAAACCATTTAAATAAATAATTTTTGAATAGTTTATTTTTATAGAATGAAAGGTACTACATACCTAATAGTAATCTAGCCATTAACATGTACATGTCTTCTAAATAGTTTATTACAAAATTATATTGGGAGAACTTGCAGAAGACTTAAACAGAGGGACATCATATTCATGGATCACAGAGTTCTGTTTTCTAAGATGTCAGTTCTCAGTAGACTGACGTATAAATTTGATGTACCCTTGTCAAAATCTGAACAGTGAATTTGTGGTAATTGGCAGAAGGATTCTAATATATACATAAAAAGGCTAAGGGACAAAAGAAAAGGACAATAATTTTGTTATGGTTTTATTACTAGACTTCAAGAGTCATTTAAGAGCGGTAAACAAGTTCTATGCCACCATAGTATATACAGTAGATAAATCACATGCATGTATTGTTGATATCTTTCTTATTACATGGATGTCAAAGCAGTGTGGCAGGAGAAAAGGTATTCTTTTTACTAGCAAGTGGAACCAAGTAAATATCAACACATAAAAAGCATTATCTTAAGCCAGATATAGGAATATATCCCAGATAGATTGTAGATCTCAACCAAATAGGAGAATATGAAAAGAAAATATTTTCATGATTATGAAGTATCATTTGGAAGACAATGTAAAGCATTAGTTATGTATTTCTCTTTATACTCTGAGCCAGCTCTGGGTATGAGGCACTGGGGCACCTCATGATGATGTCATTGATCTACCAGTTCACCAATCTGACCTTTAGCACATCTGCTTCTGTCTATCACACCTTCACTGTCATCCTGAGAGAGGCGTGAAGCAACACTTTAATAGCTGCGTGAGAAATATAGGAAGAAGGATCAGATGAAAGCTCGTGGAGCTGTCTCTACCAACCACAATAATAAAGAGCAATCAAGCATCATCCTCCCAGATTCTAAAGGACAGGATGGGGTGATCCTGACCCTACCACATCCACGTTTGATGCATGCACTGATGTGGTCTTTGAAGAAGGCATGTGGAACTCAGAAAATGACTGTACATAACTGCAAACTTAGTCAAGTTGGGAAATCAAATTGCAACTGCTGGACCAGGTGGATTATTACAGAACAGATCAATATATCTTTTAGCATTTTCAATTTGATATCCTCTCCCCTCCCTTTCCCTTCCTTCCCCTCCCTTACTTCCCCTCCCTTTCCCCCTTCCTCCCTCCTCCTTCCCACCCCTCCTCCTTCCCTTCCTTCCCTCCCTCTAATCCCTTCCCCCACCTTCCCCCCTTTCCCCCCCCTTCCTCCCCCTCCCTCCCTCTATTTTCTTGCTCTGTGTAAAGGTCCTCTGGCATTAGCACGGGAAACTACATGGAATCAGAGCACCATTACATTGATAACCCATGATACTTACAAGGCCTTCCTGAATGGGTAATGAAAGGCGAACAAAATTAACAATTACTGTAGAAATCCTAGATAGATGCATGACAGTAGAAAGAGGAAAAAATTTATTAAAATTCACAAAACTGCTAACTTCTATAGATATAGTGGTTTGCAATAGGACAGTTCTGAAAAATTTTGTGAGTACCCTAATTTTGAGTGTGGAGAAACAGATAAAAAATAATTGTCATTTTTATATCATTAAAGCATTTCTGATTCTTTTTTCTCTATTTGAGTCTTTAAGTATGTGATAACCAGTTTTCTCTTTCTACTTTCAATCTTATTACAGTCCAACATTGAGTATACTTAAAGAAAGTATATTTAATTACAAGATTTTAAAACGAGAGAGTGGCTCAGATACCCAAATAAGTAAGTCAAAATATCCAAATATTTACGAGGTAGTCATATTATTATTTTTGAGGCAAGGAATAGGATATTTGGGATTCTATGGGAAATATTTGTATTATGATGCTTTAGCCTCTTTTTAAAGAAGCGAGTTAGAAGAAATACATACATTCACATTTACGTGTATGTACACACGACATATAAATACATGACACATACATAAACACACATATAACACTTGTCACATATGTGTATTTGTGTATGTACACATGCATACACACACACACACACACACACACACACACACAGACACACAAGGGGAGGGTGAAAGGGAGGATTTTTGAAAACCCTGGATATCGTTTGTGTTTATTCTACTCCACCAAAACTCATCTGCATATCACTTCCTAGCATCAGTCAGAAAACTGTGAGATTTAGAACATGTTTCAAAGCAGTTTGCTATCCTGCAACTTTATCTTTACTTTTACAAGGGCCTGATCTAAGCATATGTTTAACTTTATGGCAAAAGTAAAAAGAAAAAGAAGGAAGAATGAGATGGATGGAGGGAAGGAGGGAGGGAGGGAGGGAGGGAGAAACGAAGGAAGGAAGGAAGGAAGGAAGGAGGACTTCCTGCTGCAGCATCAAGATTGGAGGTGGTAAACTACAAAAGTGTCTTCTGGTGTTTTCTATTGTGTTTGAGGTTTACTCAAGGCTTCCACAAGAGTCGTTTTGTTTGTTTGTTTGGTCTTGTTTTTCTTGTTTGTTTTTTGTTTTTGTTTTTGTTTTATGGGATGATTTTGAGGGTGGAAAACAGAAGAGGGAGATGGTGCAATTAAATTATCTCAAAAAAAATTCAGGAAATACAATAATTTTCCTTCCCAGTTTCTGGTCCAGTTGACTTGGAATGATCTGAGGTTTTGTGTTAGGCACAGAGATAGCATCCTCTATCTGTTTCTAGAACTGAATATGGTAGTCTAGTCTCTGTACTTAGTCTCACATGTAGAGCCTTCACAGGAATTTAGAGTCTGGTTAAAAAAAAAAAAACCCTCAACTGGCAGAAGTTTTTTGTCCATATCTAGTGAAGCTAAATATATGTGTGTCTCATGATTCATCAACGCCAGTGCAGAATATTCACCCCCAGAAAAAAACATGTGCACAATAATACACAAGACAGACCACAGGATTCTTTACTCATCTTATACCCAACCCGCAAACAATCCAAATGCCGAGTAACAATAGAAAAGACAAATGCATCACGATTTCAACACCTGGAAAGTTGTGTATCAATGAGCTATCTCAAATGTCTGCCTCATCCAAAATTATAGAGGAAACTCATCACATGACATTGTTAAAAGAAACTCACACAAGCTAATGCACATTCCTGGGACATTCACTTTATGGGTGTTCTTTAGATAGTAAAGAAGTTCATGAGAACAGTGAATGCCTTAGAAAGGAGATAACGAACGCAGTGGATGCCAATGTGCTTTTGGGGAACTGATAATCTTTGCCTATAGGACAGACTTCCATGGGTGCATCTACTTCATAAAAGTGTACACATTTGTGCACTTAAAATACATGAACTGTATACTGGCACTCTAGTCTTTCACAAAATAACTTGTTTCATTTGCCCCACAGTCTATGAAGATCAAGTAATACCATGCAAATTTAATAAACATTACAGGACACCATTTATTCCAATAAAATTAGCAAACAAAATTAAAAAGTTACACACGGCCGGAATTGGTATCACCATTGAGATTAGCCATCATTTTACAGGACAGGAGAAATTGGTTGGTCCTGAACTTATAGATCTAGAACCACAGTGTCTATTATTTACATAATATCATAGCCTCATGTCTATTATTTACATAATATCATAGCCTCGCTTTCTAATTTGAAAACTACTTAACATCAAACACAGAGAGCAACTTAAGTCCTCTGTTGTGTTCTTTCTCTCTCTCCTCTGCCGCCTTCCTTTGTTCAGGGATGCTGCTTTACATTTCCCTCCCAGAGTGCCTGGAAATATTTTTGGCATACTTACTGTTTGATTCATCCCATTCATCCCATTAATATGTAAATTATGCAGAAAGTCACCATTCCTGATTTTTGTCACCTTCCCTCAGTGTTAAGAAGAATGACTATCACACAGTAGGCTCCAAATGAATATATATTAAGTAAATTGATACAGAGGGTATGAATACTCATGAACGCCATCAGAAGAGTGGGCATATGGGCCAGCCGTCGTGACACAGGTGGCACCCAGGCTCCAATCTTTGACCCAGTTCCTGTCTTATAGAATAGCAGGTGACATGGTTGACTTTAGTCCTTTGGCGTTCCATGGTGATTCTTTCAAGGTCACCAGTTTCTGAAGACTTGACATTTCTCATGCGGTTGCTCTTGTACTTTTCTTAATGAAATGACAACACCACAAACCCTTTCTAAAACGAAGTGGGAAACGAAGGTGAATAAATAAATAACTAATGAAGGGACCACAGTCCAACTAATTAGGATCACAAAAATCAGGAAGTTCACGTTAATAAGAAGTAAGTGTCATCTTGCTTTGCATCTATTCATCATCTGGAAAATGGTGACAGGAAATCCTTGTGCCATAAAAAAAAATCTCTCTGATAATCAATGAGACACAACCGCTATAAATAATTTAAATTTTATCGCATTATAAAACAAAGATTTAACTGAGTTTTGCCAACTAGGCTTGGGGCACTTAGCTATCCCCAGAGCAGATGGGTCCTGTCAGAGCAGACGCACATTTCTACTGCAAGACAAACTCTCAGGTGACAAAAACCAGAAGAATGCATGCAAATCAAGAAGCCTAACCCACCTTATTTAAAGAGAGTGCTTGACAATTATTAGAAGAGACAGTGCTGAAGATTCTTCTGCTGGGGAAGCTCAGGTTTTAATTAGTCGAGTGTCACTATTTTTTGAATAGGTTTTTAAAATAAATAACCTTTAAAAAATAATACTTGAAAATGATGTCTATTCCACCGATATTGGGACTTACACTTCCGCCAAATTATAATTGTCATTTTCATGTTCCCAAAGCTCAATGATATCTGACGGGAAGTGGGACATCCTTGGAAACATCTTTCTAGCACATCTGGTAATTTACTGCCCAAGTAAGTGTGTTTGTCGTGGGTTTTGATCACTGTGTACTTAGAGCTATAAGAAGCATAAACGCTGAGATGTCATTGTCACCAGAGTGTCTTGAGGGGAGTGGGAGAACCTCAGGTGGAATTATGGCTTCAGAAGCTGTTTGCTTAACTAAAGTAAGATTGTTTTTTCTTAGCATCTCCATGCACTTAGTGTCCCTGTACCCTGCTTAGTGTAGTGAGACACTGATAAAGCTTTAGATAAGCGAACCAACTGAACAATCGACACCAACACCAACATCACTGCCACCAAATGTGGCTGGTGACATTTTCACTGAAAATGTAGTCAGTACCATTACTGATCTCCATGTAGTGCTGTATTACCTAAAAAAAACAAAGTAGTTCTTCAATCTGGTACAAGTGCCTAACTGAGATGTTTATTTAACATATCAAAGTGGACCCAACATCCCTCAGTCCCTACCTGTTACACAGTATGGCTGTCATAACCTGCCCACCACCAAGAACACTCCAGCCCAAGGCCTAGTCTGCTCTTCCCCTGAAGTTCTACCCTAGGTAATCAAGCCATTTTGACTACCCAGGTCCTTTATACCCTTGACCTTTCTGGCCTCCTTGTCTCCTGATCCTCTAACTCTCCCCTACCTCCTTTCCTTACACAGTCAGGTTCAGGGTCATGTTCACTCTGGACTCTCCCAGATGTCTCTGGCTTGATTTTCCTTTATATCTACAATAAACCTCCAAGTTCCTACGAGCAGCCATGTCCTCTGTTTTTGTTTCTTTTTTTCTTTCTCTTCATTACACTAAAACATTTTCTAATACATTCCTCAATTCTTCTCTATTGTGTAAAAGTAGTGAGGAGAATATTTCTATCATCCCCACTTTTAAAAGAGAAAAAACTGAGTTGGGTGTAAATTGTTGTAAAACTCATGACAGATGACATTCAGTGCCAAGACAAGATCCAGGGATCAGAATCTCAACTTCAATTCACTCGATATTTCCCATTCTTCATATTAGGGAAATAAGTACATTCTTCTTTTGAAAGCAGGATGATATTTTAAAAGAATCAACATCATATCCATGACTACATTTTCTATGTGTATTTTTATTACTTTCTTTGTCCTTTTAGGTTGATAGATGTATGCATGCTTAGTGCATTTTGATCCTAGTCATTGTCCATTCCCTGTTCTCATGCCCCTCTCACTAACTGCACCCCCTCTTTTCCTCTTCCCAGTAAGTACCCCTCATACTTGCATGTCTTTTTTTCAAAAAACATTTTGACCCTCCAGAGTTAAACTAAGGTTGCTTTCATGAGCATGGGTGTGGGATTATTTATTGAGCTTGGGCAACTGACCAGTGACTATATCCTTGAAGAAAAGTTACTCACTCTCACTTTGAAGTTATTAACTCTCCATATCACCTCAGAGCTAGAGGTGAGACCTATGAGTCCCTCTCCCATCCATATTGGAATGTTGATAGGTTCCATCTTGTGCAGGCCTTATGTGGATAACCACAGGGGCTGTGAGTTCACAAATACAGCAGTCATGTTGTATCAAGAAGACTGCATTTCATAGCATGTCTCTTTATCCTCTGGTACCTATTAAATTCCTCCGCCTTCTTTAGCAATGTTCCATGAACCTTGGGGAAGAGAGTGATTTATATGCTCCAGTTAGGTTAGAGTACTCAATAGTTACTTATTCTGAGCATTCTGAGTTATGAGTCTCTATAGTAACCACTGCCTGTTGTAGTAGGAAGCCTTTCTAACCAAGGTTGAAAGTAACACTAAGCTATGAACACAAGCATAAATATTTAAAGGCAGATTGACAGCATGGTCATTCAGTAAAAAAAAAAAATACAATGTTCCTCGCTAGGGCCTATGAGATCTCAAGCCACGAAAATGTACACATTCCATACATCTATAGGTGAGGACCATATAATGCCATCAAGAATGAATACTGCGCTCTACCTAAAAGGATAGAAAGTGTGTGTGTGTGTGTGTGTGTGTGTGTGTGTGTGTGTGTGTGTGTGTGGGTGTGGGTGGGTGTGGGTGTGGGTGTGTTTGCACAGATTTAGCCTAAGGTCATTAAAAAGTTAAATGGTGTAGCTTCAAATAGAAAGAAATAGGATGTCTTATCCCAGAGCTTAAGTTTGAATAGGACTTGACCAGAAGAAAAGGGTGTTCTAGACACAAGGAAGAGCTTGTTTGAAGACTCAATGCATTAAACTGCCCATAGCCAGATGTGCTTCAGAAGGGGAGATTTGCTTTAGAATTACAAAGCTTATCCCCGGGTTATTATAAATGTTTGTTGACAGGATCATTCCTCAGAAGAATTTAAAAGGGAAACCAATGCAGAGATTTTTGTTCGTTTTTGTTTTCTTTCCTTGTTGATTTGTTTGTTTCTTGTTTTGCTTTCTGAGCACATCTGAATCATTTCTATTTGGAATGGAATCCATTCATGCATTCACTCATTCATTTTTACCATGCCTTCCTCTATAGGATAAACAATCTTAGTATTTGCCATCATTGTAAATAATCTTGCAAACTTGAGCAAGACCCCATAGGCCACTAAAAAATGAAGTTCTTCATGCATAGGACAAGGTTCAGCAAATGATCCCTAAGATTTGCATAAATACAGATGGTCATGAGCCACTATGTGGCCACTGGTACTCAAATCTGGGACCTCTGGTGAAGCAGACAGTGCTGGGCTGTCTTTCCTCACCACTTAAAATACATTTTAATGAATGCTGTACTACATCTTATGACTAAGCATATCTTAACCAACCTTGTCTCGCCACAAGACATTTAAATTTATTTTTTTTAACTCTGAACATCACTGTGGCTTTTGATTAAATGATCAACTTACTTCTGGCAACAAAAATAGAAGTCCAAATATACTAGCAAAAGATATAGCTACCAATTCAAAATTTGTTTCACGTTAATGTGATCAAACAGAGAAATACCCTTTACCAAAGAGATTGTTTGTCATTAACTTCAATGGAGAGATCTTGAATACTTGATATTTCTTTTTTTAAGAATTCCTTAGTTCCAAGGTTGCTGAACATGAGGGCAATGTCAGTTGCATGAATATCCATGGCTGCCATGAGTAATAAGGGCAAACGCAGTAACATTTGACATGGCCCACAGAGCTAGAAAAGCAACTTTAAAAAAGTAATCTTTTTAAATGACTTAGTTCCCGGCATAGAACGCCCTGCTCTCCAGCAAAGATAAGATATTTCCCAAAGACTACCCTGGAAGCCATGCAGGAGGCAGAATTTGATGTCACTGCATGTCCTCAGCCTTGGCTGGAACCAGCATGAGCCTTTCTGTGAGGAAATTCAACCAAGGGTCACAGAGGAACACTGGTGTCTATTACAGAGATCCAGAAATACTGGTTATCCATCCGAAAGTCTAAAATCCCGATCAATAACAACTTCTGTGAAACTGAACATCCAGGTTTAGACTTGTACCAGAATCTGAACCAAGGCATCATCCCCCACTATGTCTGTAGAGTCTTTTCAAGTTCTTTGGGCCTCGTTTTACGTAGACATCAGCAAATAGTTCTGGCTCTGTCAAATATGAGTGAAGATGTGATTTTTAAATTAATCTAATCTTTGTCACACCCTGTTTTAAAATATGATGAAAGACTTAAAGAAAGGGGAGAATGACAGAGGGAAACTGAACAAGAAGAAGGGGAAAATGAAATACACTGTGTATTAACTATGCAAAATAATCGGCTTTGCCATGACCCTTGCAAGACTGTACATAATATAGCTTGGCCATATCCACTCCCCATTGCTCTCTCATGGATAGTAGACAGACAACGTAGACATAGAATGTACATTTTTGACTTTCAAACAATTTTATTTTGATAATTTTATTTTTATTTTGAAAACATTCTTTCTTTAGAACTTTTTGTGACCATTAAATGTTCAGATGTCAAAATGCGTCTTTTTGTGTGAAAGGCTTCATTACTGTTTTGCCTGGTTGTGATTATCAGGGCAACCTTGACCTTATGTTTGGGAAATGTCTCTCTATTCCAAAGTTCTGGAAGGTTTTTAAGAACTGATATTGTTAATTTTTAATGCTTGAAACAATCTATAAGAAAGTCAACATTTTCTTTTTAGGAAGGAGCTTATATTTTATGTGATAGATACAAATATTTTGTACTAACTTTCCCTCTGTGTCTATTTATTTCCTCTTGTCTCTCCTCTGCCTTCTGTTTTACCCTCCCTCTTCTCTTCCTCATTTCCCCTTCCTTGTGTTACTTTCAGTTACAAGTTTAAATAGGTTAGTTCAACCTTCTAGTTCTGACACTGTACCTTCACGGATTAGGTAGTTGAAACTAATTACATGACCAATCAGGATTATACTCGTTATTAAGTCATGATGGAAGGTTTATAAAATTAATTAATTTCAAGTCTTCTTTTTATAGGCTCAAAATTATACACTATATAATAGGTTTTCGGCCTCATAGCTTCCCTTTAATTAGTGTTACCTTTAAAATACTTGTATCATTAACCTACTACCTCCTTCTAGGCAACGAATAGTAAAGTCTTATTTTGTCTTACTTGCTCTGACATATTGACAATCTGTCTTTTAATTGAGATGTTTAGGCCATTTACATGTAATGAGATGGTCCTCCCAAGATTGGTTTTAAATCTATAACAATCATCCTTTGTCCCCTTCAGTCAATATGATTTTTGTTTCCTTTCCACTTGTTCTCTATTCTTAAGGATTATTTTGTGATTGTATTTGACCTGTGTGGTGTGATTGTATGTACATGTATGTATATGGTGCAATCATGTGTATGTGTGTATGCATGCATGTATATGGTGTGAGCATATTGTGTGGTGTATATATATGTCTCTGTGTATGGTATGTTCATGTGTGTGTATATGTATGGTGTGTGTGAGAAAAAGAGACTTTGTATATGTGAGGTTGTTTGTATGTGTGTATGTATGTATGTGTAGCACTTATTTAAAGAGTGGCACATAAATATTCTAGCTTTTAATAGTTTATCTAATGATAACAGTACACTCTTTTATATACAGCTGGGTATTTCCTTCCTCATCTCTGACTTTCTGATGTTCTTTACAGAGCTTCCCTTCACATTTATTGTATTTCAATGTATTATTATTTCTTTCTGCTTTACTGTCTTTTAAATGGACTTCAAGAAATGAAAAACCAAAAACTAAAAACAAAAATCCATACATATGTGTGCCTTCTAATCTTCAGTACCATGTCTAGTAGATAGTCCTTCCTTCCCTTCTTGTCCAATGGTGCAGAAACTCTCAGAGGATGAACAGAGGCCACTAGGTAGCACAGCTTATCTCATCGTTCTTCAATATGACTGAACTTCACATGTCTGATTTTTTTTTCTCAACAGCTTTATGTTAATGTCTAAAGCTGGTATGTAAGGCTTGGCGAAATGGCTTAGAGGGTAAAAGCATTTGCAAAAGACCAGGGTTTCATTCCTAGTACCCATATGTCAACTCATAATACTTTGTAACCCCATTTACATGGGACGTGGGTACCATTTTCCCATATCCTTGGACACTGTACACATAGGCATACTGATAAAACACTCATACACATAAAATAAAATTTAAAAAAATTCTTGCAATGAAAATGACTGGACAGTGAAGCTATGCCTTTTAATTCCCATGTAGTTCTGCTTCCTTGAGACTTCACAGTGTAGGGATTCAGGGGCTTTCACAAGTGACTATACACACAATTGCTGTTTAAATGAGTCTTGCACAAAAATGGGCTTTCATCCTTACAGGAAAAAAAATGTTACTATCAAAAAAGCTTAGTGACCCAAACATTAGATTCAGTAAGTCTGTAAACAATCTTCTTGTTGAACATCTGTTTAGATTTTAGTAGAGCCTTTGGGTCCCCAGGCTTGAAAGTTAAAAATGAGATTATGTGGTCATTTGCAATTCATATAAATTAATATTACTTACAGGGACAAAGTCTGAAATAATCTGAATTGAATGAATTAAATGTAGTCTTTTATGAGTTTAAAACAACAAAGCTATGGAGACAATTAGCCCAAATTCAAACACAAATATTTTCTCTGCCTGCAAATCACTTACATGCACAATCAAGAGAATTCATTAGGAGATGAAGGGAAACACAGCCCTACGAGTGTTCTTCTGGGCATTTCTTTTCAACCTTATGAATCATAGTTTTCAGATACACTGCTAAATTAAATTTGTTCATCAAGCAATGATATGAATTTCAAAGATTCCAGCCCATTTCTTCCAAAGAAAACAAAAACGTAAGTACAGAGAAGAGAATATCTGGGCTCCGAAGGGGAAGCTGTAGCTAATCAAGTCACCACATTCTGCACATGACATGGTCTATTGATCGTAGGCTCAACATACATTCAGCTCTAAGATGTTTCACATCAACTTTTCTTTGCTGGGAAATACTTTTTTAAAAATCTTCCCTGATAAGTTCCTTTATGAGAGCATTGTCCAGAGCTAGAACAAAACAAAGGCTTAAAAACCAATGGTAAAATTATAGCTCTCAACTCAGTGGGCTACAAGTCTCCCCTGCATAGTGACTCATGATTTAATGTTGAGATAGCATAGGACAGAGGTTCTCAACCTGTGGTCATGATCTTAATGGGGATCACATATCAAATATTTACATTTACATTGATGACAGTAACAAAATTACAGTTGTGTGGTTGCAAGGAAATACTTTTATGGTTGGGGTAAGCATAACAAGAGGGTTGTATTAAAGGGTTGCAGCTAAAAACCATTGGTAGGGAGTCAAGAATCAATAGACAGAGCAAAGCAGAAGGGGGAAAGTCCGTGATGCCTCAAGCCTACACAAAGAACTACAGACAAAAGAGGGAAGCTGGGAGATGCAGAGGTGGTCCTCCCCAGGGACGTATTCACCAATCGGATGCCCAATGCCAGTCATCCCTGGAAAAATGCAAACTACTAGCATTATACACTATGCATGTATATACACATATGCATGTAATAACAGGCAGGGAACAAAAAAGAAGCCATGAATTTGAAGGCATGTGGGGAGGGGTATATGGTAGAGCTTGGAGGGAGAAAAGGGAAGGAAGAAATGCTGTGTATTATAATCTCAAAAAGTAAAAAGCTCATCTGAGATAAACATAAGTAGCTAAATAGGATGGCCTACTGCCAAGCAGCATAGGAGGAAAAGTAAGAATCATTAAGAACCATCATAAACTGACTGTGCTTCATACTTCTAATTAAATAAATAATAAAAATTATACAAAATAAAAATTGCCTTTGAATGCCAAAGCCTTGTAAACAGCATCCCCTTCTGCTTCAGAGAGTAAGAGTTGCGGTAGATAGAAGAGAAGCCTTATGTCTGTGAACCCATTTCTAGAAGCCAAAGATAAGCAATAATGGCCACCCCACAAGGACTTAGCATTAGGGGTTGTGTGTTTCTCTGTTTACCAGCTAGAGTTGGACAATCAACATGGTTAACTCTTCTTAGGGATATTTATGTCCTTCTTCAAGAATGGAGAAAACTTATAATGATAACATGTTTGTTAGCTGTGGTGGCAGAATTATATATTTATGTCTAACACTTTCCCCTCCTATAACAGATACTTCTTAATTATAGAGTATTCACTCAAGGAAATTAAAATTATTTTAAAAGGTGAAAAAGTTTGTAGTGAAACTTTCATTATCAGTTCCGGAAACATATGGGAGCTCAGAATTATCAACTTAATTTTAGGAACTGCAAATGTCTCATATAGAGTTATAGGTGTTTACACACAGACAAATTTCAACTTTTAAAAGACTAATGAATATATAGCATTTCTAGCAAATTAAAAACTATGGTTCTGAGACAGTGCGTTCTTCAGTTCAAATAAGTTAACACCTGGTACAGTTATAGTTAGAAGAGTGGGAATTTGGCAGTCCTTAAGCTGTGGACCTAACATGAGTTGGGATAAAAAAAAATTACATGTCTATGCAACCTAATTTTACACATCCACTCCAACAATATCCTTCTAAACTATACAATAAAAATTAAAACTAAAGTATCATAAAGCAATTGGAGCACTTAATTCTGTAATGAAAATCTATGTGGGTCATAAATGACCCAGAATACTGTTAAAGACCAAGGTTCCCTTTCTCTACATCCTCTCCAACATTTTCTGTCAGACTCCTGATGACAGCCTTTCTAACTGGGGTGGCATGGCATTTCAAAGTAGGTTTAATTTCTATTTCCATGATGATTAGAAATAGACATTTAAAAATCAGTTACAGGCTACTTGTGCTTCTGTTGTAAACTGCCTTTTCAATGTGATACATCCATGAACATGTGATTAATAACAGTAAAAGTGTAAGACCATAATCAAAGCTCTATGGCTTTAGAATGGTCTTTCCAACTGTACAGAAATTCACTGAGGTATTTAGAGTTTCACCCTGGGCAAGCATCTGAGTGACTTCCAAAATCTAGCTGTGTGACACTTCTGTTTCAGATTTCACTACAATAAACTGACTTAAAATTTAAAACGAAGACTTACTATGCAGTCACATCAAAGCAATATCAAATGATCCAAATGAAGCACAAAGTCCAGTAGAAAAATCCCATGTTGGTGCCCCTTTAAAGCTATAAAAATGATGCCATTTGAAGTTGTAAGCGTGTTTGTTAACCATATGGACACTTCAAGCTTGTGAAGTTATATGGTCTTGTATGAAGTAGGTCGATTTCATGTGTGCTGCATTACTTACAACTGCTGTCATGTTGTCCCATGGCCTCTTCTGCTGTAGAATTTATAAAGCAGCTCCCAAAGCTTCTCTCTCTCAGTCCCCTTGGCTAGCACCTCACATCATGACCATTCTGTTCTTCATTTGGGCAAACAAAAGATCTGTCTTGGTGCCCTTACAAGATATTTCTCCCTCACAACTGGGAGGGCTAAGTTAGTATACAGCCTTCCTGGCTTAATATTTCATCCATGAATGACCTTGTTGGGCATCAGTGGGAAGAGAGATCCTTGGTCTTGGGAAGGCTCGATGGCCCAATGTAGGGGAATGCTAGGGTAGAGAGGCGGGAGGGAGTGGATGGGTGGGTGGGGATCACCCTCATAGAATCAGGGGAAGGGGGAATGGGATAGGGGGTTTCCGGAGGGGACACTGGGAAAGGGGATAATATTCGAAATGTAAATAAGAAAATATCCAATAAAAATGTTTCATCAATGAAATAAATTCTTTCAAACTTCAGAGGTAAATCTGTTGTGTACTGGCCAGGTCCTCAACAGTACTTATTAACTGAATGAAAAATAAGAAAGAAAATCTGTCTTACAATTAAAAAAAAAACCCAAAACCCTGTTAAGAGCTATGCTCTTGTTTTTCCTGTTGCAATAATTGTAACACAGTTTGAAATGAACAAAGCATACGAGAATCTTCTCTTTTCCCATGTTTGTACATCTTATAACAGAGAACATTTTGCTAATGTCTGACATCGCTTCAAAACCAACATAAACAAAAGCTAGTACCAGGCACCAGGAGAAATACCTTACCTTTTAAAAACCATTTTTAAATGTTTCTGATTTACATTTTGACATTTGGCAAGAAGAAAGGGTACATGCTACAAGTCAAACAATTGTGACATGTTTCTCTGAGGTCTGCCTGGACATCACACATTTTACCAGAGAGGTGCAAATCAAATACCCAATATCTAATATGCAATCAGTTGACAATAAATGTGTTGGAGACACAGCACAAGCTGTCCATAAAAGGACTCCTCTTGTCTTCATCTGTAAAATGTAAATACCAAGGTCAGCCGTATTTACCAAATGGCCTGTGAGAATGTGTTCGCTCCGGGTGCTAAGCTGGGACCACACTTCCTCAAACAAAGATATGGGATAGGAATACCAATGCTTAATTCCTTCTGGAGAATAATTTAAAACGTAGAGAAAGATTTTTGTATTCATCTACACCATGAATAAAAGGTCTTTAGGAAATGTAAAAATTATCAAGCTTGATAGATAGCTCAGTGGGCACTCACCATACTAAATATGGATACCTGAGTTTAAATCCCTAGCACCCACACGAGAGCCTAATATTTAATGTATCTCCAGAGCTCCTTTGAGCAGGTAGGAGAAGGAAACAAGAGAATGCTCCAAAGTTAGCAGGTCTGCGAGCCTGGTATATGAAAAAGAAAAACAGCACAAGGGACCCAGCCTCAAATAAGGAAGAAGGTAAGAACTAACACCCACGTGTGTCCTCTGACCCGTTGACTTTCTACACACATACTATGGCATAGGCGTGCCCATATTCATACATATAATAGCACACATGTATACCACCTTCACACCCAGATCTCTGAAATTGTGTTGCTAACACTGGAATCAAAACCTAGAGGTGTCTGTGAGCTTAACTTACTGGTACTATATTTTACCTCACCTGCACTGGTAGCAAAAAGCAAAAAACAAAACAAACAAAAAATTCTACAGGCTGCCAAGGATTATAAAAGAGTAACTATGAAAGTCTGAGATGTCCAGTGGAATAATATTAAGAGGTTCAAAGAACGATCTTATGTTTGTTTAATTTATTGGTTATAAAAATAGATCAGCTATTTGGTCAATAGTTGTCTAGCAGCAGGCATCCTGGTTCTGTGAATCTCAAAATATTCCCGGCCCACTCTAGAGTGATTTTTCTCTGCACCTTAGGTGTCTAGGTGTATGTACACTTTTCAGGGCTGGGTCCCATGTGGTTGCTTACTTTTTGCATTTTTGACCAATTTTGGACCAACACCCAAGGTTGTCCTCTGATCCCTGGACCTCTGCAACAATGTTCATCTGTTGCAGAAAGAGGCTTCTTTGGTAAGAGGTAAGAACTAAACTTATAGGCTGGACTGGTACAGTAGTTGTATGACCAGAGCTAGGCCTAGGAATGTGGAAAGCATGACTAGATAAGGGTCACCTTGGAGAGAGAATGAATCTCTTATAAACCTGTCAATTAAAACCCAATGGCTAATAAGATAAGGCAAGAAATAGGAGATGGAAGGAAAAATAGAGGATTCTGGGAAATAATAAAAGAAATAGAGAGAGGCAGGGCAAGCCAAGAGAGATGAGCATGGACACAGAGTGAGAAGACATGTAAACCAGCAGGCAGACGCTGAGATGCTAAGGAAGAAGTGGGCAGGGACTGAAGCAGAGGCAATGAGCCACATGGTAGATATAAAGTAGTTTAAATGGGTTAAATTAGTTCCGAGCTAGTCAGAGAATGAGCCAAAGCTTACGGCCTTTAATAAGCAACTAATTAATAATAACTAATTAGTCTCAGAGTCGTTATTGATGGGAACTAGGAGACCAGATAAAAAACAGATTTAATAATTATTTCTACAGGTCACCTTTCCCATTTGAACACTCCCAATCTTTCAGATTCGCAACCCAGTGCCTCAAAGCCCATTGTTGAAGTCAGAAGGACTCGAGAGTTTCTCGTGAGGGGTCTGAGTGCTTTGTCCCTTCCGATCATACAGTAAGGTGCCTGGTGACAGGATGGACCTGATCCATTGACAGTGAGTAGGTTAGTCTCAGGAACCTTTCAAGAGAAACTAGGCAGGATAAGATTTACACACCCGTGAGTAGGGAGCCTGCTGCTTTCTACAAGGTTTTCTTGAGGAATAAATTATTGAAGGAAGAGTGTTTACTTGAAATTTCTGACAAAAATTTCTCTACTAATAATAAATGTTACCTAGGTGAGTTCAGAGAGGAGTCTGGGTTCTACTACCAAAGAGGGAGGAGTACATGGTTGTGGTGGTGTGTCACAGTCTGATGGAGAACAAGGTGTGTTGAGATATTGCATCTATCCAGATAGGGTCTGCTGGATATGGTCTGCACTTCTCTCTCTCTCTCTTTTTTTTTTTTTCCGGAGCTGGGGACTGAACCCAGGGCCTTGTGCTTGCTAGGCAAGCACTCTACCACTGAGCTAAATCCCCAACCCCTGTACTTCTTTTTTAAAAAAAGATTTATTTATCTATTTTATGTATATGAGTACACTAGGACACACAGATGGTTGTGAGTCACCATGTGATTGCTGGGAATTGAACTCAGGACCTCTAGAAGAGCAGCCAGTGCTCTTAATCTCTCAGCCATCTCTCTAACTCAGGTCTATACTTCTTAGATAAGAGGAAGGTGCTCTCCTCTTCTTTGTCTGACCTCTAAGTAGTGATTTTTATACTGCACAGATATTTTTTGAAAGTTACTTTCGTGTGTGTGTGTGTGTGTGTGTGTGTGTGTGTGTGTGTTGAGTGCATGTAAAACTATGTTATAAACCTATCCTTACAACCCAACTGATAATCTCTTTTGAATCATTCACAAAAATCCCAGAAAGGAAAGTTACATCTTCATTCAGTTGTAGAGTACTATTCTGCTTTTTGTCTGTACTACGACGAGAGCCAAAATACTACTAATAATTTATATTAATGACTCTTACTAATCATTTCTTTGTACCTACCTATCTGCTTAATGCTTTATGGAAACCACCACATCTAGTCCTCTTAAAAATTTTCTGAGGAAAAACCTCAAGTCTGTTCCCATTTTGTAAGTGAGAAAATGAAAGACAAGAATTCTTAAATGTAGGAAGGTCTCATGCTAAACTTCATTGATGTAGCTATAACATCCTCATGGTTATAAGTTCTGACTTCCCCACCATGACAAATGCCATGATACTCACTACTATATACACATATTTATATTTTCATAGTATGAATATGGCCTAATGTCATATTACTTATTTCCTGCCTGCTTACAACTGGTATCAAGATTCCAGGCGAACGTGGTGTGGTTTGTGTTATGTTCCCAAGATATATCTGGTATAGCAGATGCTCATTAAGGACCAAATGACTAGATGACAGGTAAGCCAAAGATAAATCTTGTTCAGTGTATGAGGGGGCAAGTGCCACAGCTGTCTCAAAGGCTGTCACCACTGTCACCATGTTCCATACCAGTGTTGATATGTAGAGTTTCTACACGTTGCTAACTCCTTTCTTCCTGACCTGGCTGTTGAGCATGTGGTAGCTGAACATTGAAGAAAGTGTCCCCGGCACTGGTATTAAGTATTTCAGATATTTCTTGTGTTTATAACCTACAGTACAGACCAACTTTTGAAAGTATAGCTAAATCTATCTGAGAACAGAGGATTTCCCACAGCTCGTATGGTTTAATTCTCTTTCTGGTGGGCTTGGGCTTCCTGACTCATTCAGTCTTCTGGACAAATGATTTCAAATGGGCTATTCATTCCATTTTAAAACTGTTTTCTTCTACACTCTATGACTGTGAAGTTCGTGGTAGTCCTTAAAGCATTCTAGTTCATTTTGTCCCACTGAAGCTCATGTACTTCTGAGAGAACAGCAAGAGCGATATGAGTTCACATGGAAGGGAGAGAAGGCTTCAGGACTAGGAAAGTCTTGGTTATTATCACATTGAGGATAATAGATCAGCTGTCCAACAGCCTACTTCTTACTCTTGTCATATTTTTGGCAACTTCTCCAGTTCCAGCAACGGTTGGAAAAATACCCTGGAAGCCAAATCTTATAGACCACCTGCCCATAGCAAATGTTGAGCATGGGCTGACATCTGAGCAGAGGGGTAATTCCTGGAACCTAACCTCTGATTTATGTTTGGTGCTTACTTTAGACTTCTTTCTTCCCCCCTTAGCATGCTCCTTTGTAAACAAACGAGGAACCATGGTGATGCCTGGGAGGTGTTTGCCAAGGCAGTGAGGGAGGGCTTTGTTCCTGTCCTTTATCATTCTCAGCTCACACATGACCCAGGTCAGTGTCACCTGCCATCCCTGTCTACTGACAGGTGTGTCCAATTAAGGGAAAGTCTCAAGCAGATTGGAATGTTAATTATTGCTCTGGCTATCGGTGACTTTTTTTGCTATGAGCTATACATGGGGATTAAAGTTCATAGTCTCTCTCTCTCTCTCTCTCTCTCTCTCTCTCTCTCTCTCTCTCTCTCTCTGTTTCTCTGTCTCTCTCTGGCTGCCTGTCTCTCTGACTCTATCTCTCCCTCTTGTTCATTCCTTTCCATCCTGCCCCCTGATTCTGTTTTTCAATTCTTTAACTTTTCATTAATTTTCTCTTTTGTTCAATGGAGGTCATTTTTAGTATAACAAGCTATTGCCATCTAGTATCAAATTTATCAAGTTAGGGCTTTCCCTTTGAATTTCTACCAAATTAAAACCCAAAGCTACAAAGACAACATGCAAAAAATGTTATGGGTATTGATGAATTTGTTAACTTATTTTAGGATGTGCATTATCATAGAAATATTTAAACAACTCCAAATATTATCTTATAAATTATCACAAGTCTAAACATAGACATTCCCCCTAGAATCCAGGGTCTAAATAGGGTTTATATCACTCCCTTGGACAAATGGAACACCAATAGAAGGAAGTTATATCAAAAATAGGTTTATGCATATTTTCATTAAGTCCTTAACAATCAAAAATAGTTTTTAGAAACCGGTGACAACATGTCAAAGATTGTCAGAAGTGGAGGATTGAAAAATATTGTGCCAAAACATGTCCACTTAGCACCTCAGCTCCTAGTACATTTGATAGAATTTAAGATGTGAAAATTGGATGAGAAACATATCCACAGAGTGTTCTTAAAATAGTAAAAATGTGCTAAGAAATGAATAATACTTAGGGTATTTTTAACTTAAAAAAAAAAACCACCTTAGAGAGATAGGTTATTTCCCATCACCACAGCAGCTGACCACATTACAAATAGATTAATGAAAAGATAAATCATGTGTGATATTGACAAAAAATTATATATGTGTGCACTGAGTAATAGAATTACTAAAGAATTACTTTCATGAAGCACTATATCAAAGAGTAATTCTGGATGAAATGTGCATGATGACACTACTACAAATGCTAGAATTGTGTACTTTTTTTTTTTAGAATTGCTAGCATTCTGTCAAATAAATGAATGACATTTAGAAAGACTAAGTGTTTTAAGGAAATAAATGCCAGAAAACATGAATATTCATATATATAACATGTGAATACATATGCTCATTTATTTAAGAAAATATATAGATATGTCTTAGTTAATTAACATTTCAGTGTTTATTGTTAGTAGAAGTCAATGAAGGTTATCATATGGCTTAACACTGTAGAGTTTTAATTATTGCTTTTTGATTAAATATCTAGTTATTATATGTGACAATTCCAGTAATATAATTTCAAATTAATATGAAGTTTGATTTCCTTTGATTTACCATATTTAAATAGTCTCCAGTAAAATATCATACTCTAGTTACTAATTCTTTTATTTGACAATTGCTTACCTCTGTTTATATCCTGCCCATTACTATCTTAAGTCATCCAAATTAATTTTATGTCTACCTTAAAATGTTTGTAAGCATCATACATGTGATGTCACAGACCCAATGGTGACTTTCCATTACTCTGACTATGCTTGTTCCTTGTTTGTCACATCTTCATAAAGGTCATTCAACATATTCATGGACAACTCTTTCTATATCTTATTTATGTATGGTGTTCTAAGAAAAATTCCCCATGAAAAAAGCCACCATTTTTAACATAAGTTACACTTTTACCAAAAACATATATACTAATCATAGATTCCTACTCTGGATGTCTAGTACGAAAAGCATCATTGAGTTATAATAATGAGAAAACAGGCTATATGGAACACACAATAAAACAGAAGACATGTAAGTCAGGGATCTGTCTTTAGAGAGCATAGGAAGTATTCTCTGAAGTTCCTTCCTTCACTGACTTTTATTCTCCTTTCTCTGTTCTTTGTTGGGTTAATGCTAGACATCAGTTCAAGACTAAAGAGTACGAGAGAGCAATGTGGGTAAAGAGGGACAAAGTAGCTTGCACAGTAGCCACTACCTTGTCCCTTCCAGTCTCGCTGGACTGGAGCAGATTTGCCCTTTCTCTATCAGAGTATTAAGTACAATGTCCCTCTCCCATGACTGAGACGTATACAAAGTTATCATAACATCGTAACCTTCCTTGACCCTTGTCCTGATACTGACAGTGGCTTTACTATGTTCTTGGACCCTAGATGGGTGGTCACTTCCCATTGTTGATTGCCTTACTCCTGGTCACTCTTCTGTTGGGCAAATTCTTTCTATATTTTCTATATTTCCATATACTCTGTACTCGAGCTCTTTGCTAGTGCTATTTGCTTAATTATGAGATTCTCGGAATCACAGAGGCACCCCACTGTTTGTTTTGAATGCTGTTTGCAGTATTTGCAAAACTCTAAGTAAACTTCCACGGAGCCAAATACATTTGTGTGTTAAAATAAACCTCACCAATAGTGGCAAAGAATTGGAAATTCTTTAGTCTACCACACAAATAAATTTTTACAAGCACTATTCTTATATTAATTTTCAGAGTGATGTTTTATTTGTAACAAGAAAAATAAATGATTACAAAGAAGACATTTAATTGGAGTAGCTTTTCTTCATTTAACAAATAACAACTGTTACAGCTGTGACTACGATAATGCATCGTCTCGTTTTGTTGGCAACACGGTCTTTAATTAAACAAGTAGTTGCATGTAAGGCAATTGTTTGGGAGATTATGAAAAAGAAACACAGTGAGGCTAAATAAGAACAGAGGGACATCTCAGCCTGGTGAGTAGAACAGGTAAAAACGAACCGCCTGCGTAGGACAGGTCTGATAGGCAAGAGACTATGAAGAAAGCCAGGTAACTGAGAAGCTTAAGGACACCAAGGCAACTATACCAGAGAAGGAGGTTAAGAAACGAGCTGAGGGATAAATAACAGAGTGACAATTTCAAGGCTTGAAGTCCATGCTAAGGATCTTTGAAGGTTGCTTTTGGAACAATGAAGAGGCCCCTGATTGATAAAGCAATGGATGATAATCTGTCTGTAAAGAAAATTGCAAATGGTTAGAGAAAAAAATGGGCACAGATGCTAAAGGAATAATGGTGTGTAAGAAGAAAACCCAGATCTCCACACTGCTGATATTGGCTATATTGTTATGTATGGAATATATGGAATTATGTTCACAAAATTGAAAGAATGTGAATAGGAAGGATGATGAGGCTTCAGGATGACAGCAATACTCTCTA
Organism: Rattus rattus; assembly: GCF_011064425.1. NCBI lineage: Eukaryota > Metazoa > Chordata > Mammalia > Rodentia > Muridae > Rattus > Rattus rattus. Next base: position 154,429,681 of record NC_046157.1, read on the forward strand.
CTGAACAGCATGCTGGGTGATGGCTTCGTTCCTTGAGATGCCAAATCATTAGAAAACTAGGCTGGAAAGAAAAGTAGACTGTTTCTAAGATGTTGGCTCAAAGATTCTTCTAAGATATTTAACATGTGGATCTAATGGAAAGAATTGGGAGACAAACTAGAACGAGCATCAAGAAGGGCAAATGATACCGATAACATTTGTAGGTTGAGTGAAAGGCAAGGAGTCAACAGAAAAACCTGGCAGGGAGTCATCAGGTAGGTGAACAGTTATCTGTAGCTTCTGATGTCAGCATAGTCAAAGCAAGATATCAATTTGAAGATAAACAAACCAACAGGATTGATGATGATAATGAAATGGTGCCATTAGGGCTTCATTGTATGGCAATCCTGGCTGAAATTAGCATGGAGGTTTTGGAGAAGAAAAGTCAAGGTAGTGTTGAGGCAGCATGTGGCAGCCTTGTCTGTGAATGGAAAGGGAATGAAGGAGATTTATAGAGGACCAGATTTAAACAAACAGGAGATATTAGGGTAAGAGCAGTGACTCAGCAGAGATGAGAATGTCCAGGCAGAAAGACACAGGGCAAAGATTAAAAATACATGATGTAAAAATCTAGTATTCCTGAGATCCAAAGAAAAACAGAACTGGAGAAAGATGGATCTGTGAAGGCACGCCATTTACATTTAGCGAGTTGGATAATTTGGTCTCAGAAATGTAAACGCTCCCTCCCAGATGGTGGCATATACTTCCTTTTTCAAGCAAGAAGCAACCATTGGCAGAGACTTTCAAAGTCTAGATGTTTCCTAATACTGTGAAACATTGAAGTGGCATTATGCTACTAAAAAATTATAAGCCAATTAGAATACTCTGGCATGATTGCCAGAATATTAATACAACACAGATGTTCTTCTGTTTAGAAGTTACGATCTCATGGGTTTTGTAAAGTCTTCACACCCAAGTTCTTGCTAAGAAACCAGTTCTCCATAGATGACACCATCTGTGCTTCCTCTTGTGGCAGAAGAGCAAAGAGGATAACATGCTCTCTCAGGATTTTGTAAACCAAATATTTCCCCCTCTTAACACTATAAGCTTCAAGTGTACATTTCTGTAAAGCAATACCAGAGTTGGGAAGACACACATGAAAATATACAACATTATAAATTGCCACATCTCCCTCTATTCACCTATGAATTGGAACCCCATAAAAAAACCCTGAGCCTCTAATGTTCTATTTCACAGACACAGCCTGTTTGCCAGACCCAAGGACCACGTTCTGTTTCTAGCCATGATTTACTTCTCAATTCTCCATTGTTCTTTATCTTACATAATCATTTATACTACCCCTCCATGTATACTTTTTCATATTATTATAATGGAGTAATTTTCATGTGGATTTGATTGGAATCAATGTTCACTCATATTGACTTAATCCCATAGAGTAAACAATCATTTATACTTTGTGTATAACTTGGAGTGGACCTTTTGCCTGCCCTCCAGCACATTCTTACTGCTGCTCAGGCTAGCACTAATGTGAATCATTATTCCTGACAACACTGTCATATAAATGCATAATTCCCATATCCTAGAAGTAACCTTTTCTTTCTTTCATTTGTGCTTTTGTGAACTTTTAATTTTATAATGCTTAAGCATTAGTCTTGGGCTCTTGGGCATGATAGGGACCTTCTCTCTCCATGTATTATACCCCAAACCTTAAAAATTGTTCACCAAATCAACAATATTGTCCACTATTTAGTGGAAGAAGTGAATTATATATAATATGAATAAAGCTGTTCTTGTAAGGTCCTAGGTGGGATCACTCATTAGTCTTGGATATTAAAAGGGAACAGAGAGATCAAGGTAGCTGCACCTAACAGGAAGCAGACCCCAGCTAATACAAACCAAGTGTTCCGAGCTTTCCCCTAAACATTCTTAGACACTTTGTTCCCATGGCTTTGGTTTGGAATTGGATACAAATATATGAATATTTTCCATGGAAGATGCAAACAGGACACCCACAAATTGTTTAAAATGTTTCCCTTCTACCCAAAGTGTAGTTTGTGACACTGGGTTCATGGAATCAGCAATCACACATACAAAATACACATATTTGTTGGGATTTTTTTCCAAATCCCCATGCATTCTAGAGTTGAAGCCCAAGTAACAGACTCAGTGTAAGCAGAGGGAGTGTGAGTGAGAGATTGTCAATAGCATATAGTCATGTCAGGGTAAAAGAACCTGTTAATCGACAGCTCAGAATCTTAGTTTAAAAGTTCACATTCTTGAATACTATATGCTGAGAGATGGTTATATGTTTCAAAGGTAATTTTTTAGAAATTACTCTACAGAAAATAGTTAGAAAAACAAAATGTTTAGAAGAGTGGGGAGAGAGAGAGAGAGAGCGAGAGAGAGTGAGAGAGAGCAAGAGAGAGAGAGAGAGAGAGAGAGAGAGAGAGAGTCGAGCCAACCGGCTGAGTCTTCTTAGTCTGCCCAGGAGTGGAAAGAGTTCCCCCACCCCAACTCCATCAGAGAGGTTTCAGTCCTAAAATGAATAAGTCCCTAAGGAGCCTGAGACAAATAAACACATACTTTGGTCCACTCTAAACCGTCACAGCCCAGCTACCTAGCATCGAATGACACAAGCGTCTGTTCATACCTAGAAAAATTATAATAATACTAAATAAGTAAATAAATTCTTAGGTTAAAAGGTAAAAAAAATTATAAGCATATGAATAAGTAAATAAAAATTATAACTATATTGCTTTTCAATAGGCACAGAGTATAACATTTTTGTATGAATACCTGGCTTTAGAATCTTTGAGAATGTATTAGGAGGATGTTTGGTTTGTGCTAAAGCCTGCTTAATGACACAGGACAAAGTTATTCACCGCTGTAGAGACGGTAACAGTTATCACTTTCTTCTAATTAATTCTTACCCCTTTCTACATCTTATCACCCAAACCCAACGCAGGTCTCATGTTATACATGGGAGACTGGCTTCTTGTTCTGTAGGCACAGTTACCTTCTCAACTGTTGTAGAGCAGACCTCTATGCCAGGTAACAGACCACTGAAGAGTGAGCATCTTTCCACTTCAGTGTTCTGCAAGCATGTGAATTCCTAAAATTACGCACAGTCTCATCTTCAAAAGCATCACTTTCCCTCTGTACGTAACTTAAGCTCAGAATCCAATCCTGCTGCTCTCTATGAATGAGATCATAATCTTAACGCTTGTTTCTACCGCAGCAAGTATTTGAAGGCTGGGATGACTTGGAAAGTCTGAGATTAGATGAGGGAAACTGGCTTTTAGATTCAGCTAAAATGTATGCATTTTCTTTTAAGTAATAACAGCCAAAAGGATATGCCACCTGCAAAAGGATATTGTATGCACAGCCATATTGAAAAACATAAGGATAAGTTCTGATGGGTGACTCACTGTGACAGCTTCGCTGAAGACGAGGTAGCTAATATGGAATACTCTTGTGGAAGGTAGAAATGGGCAGAAATAAAGGGTTTTTTTTAGTCAATAGTATTCAGAAGTATTATTGAAAACTATTTAAGGGCATCCCTTCATATTGTCCAAATTTACTGAACATGAATGGCTTCGTTTGATTTCTTTTCGTAGATTATAGTCACATGGGTCATAAGCAAATTGACCATGGTAGCCAGAATTCCAGTCAAACAACGTGGTCCATTAAATCCAAACAAAGAGCTAAAATGTTTCTGATTTTATCATTCAAAGCCTAAGCTTATCAATCATCCAGTGAAATTGGTTGCTTCTGATGAAAGCTTATTTATGAAATTTTCAAAGAGCACTGTGTTTATATGAGTCTAAAGGGATAAGTAATATTGAATATGGAGTCTCACGAAAACACTGCATCTTATAATGCGAGCAGTGAGTAAATTGTACTGTCAGATTTGCTGGAAGAATGGGTGGATTTTTAAACACTCTGAACTTTCCTTTCCGGTCATTCTTGTGTCTTTATTCTTTCTCCTCAAAAGGGAATTTGGAGAAAATCTAACATTACGAAAGGGATAAAAACGACACTGTGCTTAAAGGAAAGAAGGAGAAATAAGGTTATTCTCTCTCCCAATAGGCTTGTGAAGGGTCAATATGGCTTCCAAGAAAATGGAACAATCCTTCATCCTGTCCCTCCCATGTTTCACTGTGACCTCTGCAGTCTTAGGAATTGGTCTACAGCTCTCCTCCTCTCCAAATCACATGACCAGTTTCACAGATGTGTCTCATCCTCTGTCTCTGCACCCTGCATCATCACTGATACAGCTCCGATGAAATCCCACTGTTTCCTTCCCAGTGATACTCTGAATCACACTTGTCAGGAATTTTTCATCCCATTGCTTTGTATCAAGTCATTTTCACAATGTCACATCAGGAACAAGTTCTTTCTTGAGGGACATGTTAAAACAATAGCACCCTGAGTACAGTGGGTTGAACCTCTCTTCCCCGCTCTCTCAGAGGCGGGGGCATGGTGGTTGTTTGAACCCAGGCATTTGAGTCCAGTCTGAGCAATTCAACAAAAGTAGCCTCAAAATAAAACAAAGCGCCAAGCTCTCCCCATTCTCGTTCTCTTATTTTTTTACTCAAAATGACCATTGTCTCTTATGTCACATGATTAGCTTATTTGAGTTATTCTTTGTCTTCCCTACCTTGCCCACTTCCATTGCCTAAAGGAGGAATTTTAGTATTTTGCTCACCATTATGTCTCTATACAGAAAATACTAAGCATTCAACAAGCATGTCATATTTGAGTTTTTAAATTGTCCTAGGCTCCAGGTTTTGGTCACATCAAAAGTCTCTATTAGGATGACTCTCTGCATTTGAGGTCAACAAATAATGGTGATGTAAGATATTAAAGACTGACAACCTGGCTGTTCCTCAATCTTATGATGTTAAAGAGCTGAACTTTAAGCTCTGATCCTGTAAGTGAAAATTACAATGCCAGTATTCTTTCCAGTGGTTTGCTACAGCAGAATGATTTATATGGAAATGTAAACATACTAAGATATTAAGGAGAAATTTATTATTGTCGTTTGGCAAGAAAATCTAGCCACTTTATCTGGATTCCTAAGGAGTAGATTAGACTCTGAAAACGATGTTAAGATGTTTAAACTATCTAGATGTGACCTATGGTGCTCATTGGATGGAGACCTAAAAGAATGCTAAGAATTTACTATAGCCCCAAGGAGTTCTGGTTGTCTCTAGTCTCAAAAGGAGACAGTTTTCCCAGCTGAATTATAATAACATCTATTTTTTTCTCCATAATGTTATGATGAACTGAAATAATCACCCTTCACTATGGAGGCAGCATATATTTTTCATATCATATAACCTATTCTTTAGCAAATGCACTTAACTTTAAAATTGGAAGAAGGAAGTCATTTTGTATGTTTACCATCACTTGGGAAAACTGATGTGGTAAGCTCATTGTCTGAAAGGAAAATGGTTATTTGACTCTGCAAAATAGCCCGCTTTTCATACCATCTGTAGAGTACTTCATTTGTTTTGTTTTGTTTCTTTAATATTGCAGGAGCATAAAAAGGAAGCGACTTCAATAACCACTTAAGAATCTATCTTGAGCTCAAAGGCTATCTAAGACGTTTTTAAGGAATGAAAAGGATAGGAATAAAGGGGCATGGCTGGAGTTTTCCTCTCTCCTTTGAGATCTTTCAGACTTTTCTGTCTTGCTTCATATTCATACCACAATATTAAATCTGAGGCTAAGCAGAATTCTTAGACTAAAGAAGCTTAGAGCAGATAGCAGATAGCTACACAAACCCGCTCTTAATCCCAAGATAAAAACTCAAAGTTATTTGCTTCAAATAATCATGGCCATTTCTCAAAAAAAAAAAAAAAAAAAAAAAAAAAGTCTCAACTCCTGGCACAAATCAAGAGTGCCCTGCTGGAGCCATGACTACTGCCAGTAACTGAATGCGCTCCTACCATTGTCCTAGTCACTCTTTCTTCTTGCTCCAAAGACTTCTTTCATAAAACTGGAAAAACATCAAATTCTGGTGCATTGTACTAATAGAATAGATGTGGACCGACCAAAGGAGAAACAAGCATGGAGAGAGAGTTGGTAGGTGCATAGAGATTACTGATCTAATCTCACTTTGCAAAATGACAGCAGGACTCTGGGAAGCTGAGAACTTCGTTAAAGAAGAGAGGTGCAGGTAAAGTCCCTGTGAAAAATTAAAAAAAATGTATTTTTTGATTTTTGGGTTTCTTTTGGGACCTATTGCAATACTTTCAAATATTAGATTATGAAGACAGATCCATTTATTACACATCAACTAAGAAAGGAAAAGCTGTAGCATTATGCAATGAGAGAAGAGTTTTTGTTTGTCCTACTTTCGATTTCTAATAGAAGTGCCCACTTCTAAGGCAGGCTATCTTAGAGCTCAGTATATAGCTCAGGCTGGTCTCAAACATATGCTAATATTCCCACCTTAGCCTCCCAAAAGCTGAGATTATAGAGTGAGCTGCCATGTCCCGGAAAGTGTTTATTGCTTATGTATGAAATGATATAGAACATGTTTACAGCAATACCTGACATTGCGATATTTCACAAGGCTTAATACTAACTAGACACAGAGATTCTGAAGAAGAGATTGATTCTGAGCTATTTGTGACTTCTTTTAGAATTAGATAATGCGACTCATTTACAAACCTACATATTGTCATGTGTGACACTAGGCCATCTCTATTTAGTTAGTGCACACCACAACATTAAGAAAAGCAAGTGGGCCAGGAGGTCTTCCTCTTCACCACAGAGAGACTCTGCTTCGTCACCACAGAGGGTCTGCTTTTCCACCACATTTATTATCATTCCAGAAGGCTGGCCTTCAATATGGGTACATCCTTACATCCTTATGTACCTTCCAGTCCAATAACTGATTTCGAAGAGGACTACTTTGCTATCACTACAGCAACGGATTACAATCTGCCTAACAGTGAAGGAGGACAAGACTGTAAGAAACAGAGAAACTTGCCTCAATGCATACATGAGAAGGGATGCTCTTCCGGTGTATAAGTACCGGCCACACAGGCCTCACTCACACAGACATAGCTTTGTCACCTCTAAATCTCATTGGAGGCATTGTTCCTCCTTCTTAATGGTGTCACTTATAGAATAACACTTTTCAAAACTCCATGGGATCTGCTGATGACCCCATCACATCCATTAGTTCATTGACATTGTTATTAAATATATTCTAATCATAAAAATAGAACAAACTTTGTCCTTATCTTTTATCTTCTCACCTTTATTTCTTCTGTTCTCTGCTCCTTCTTTCTTATAGGTTGAATTCTACCATCCAAAGAGAAACCTTCATCCTTAGCACATTCCTATAACAAAGCTCACCTTATTTGAACAAATATCCTTTGCAATTTTGACTAAGTAGTGAGGACATCATTAAGAAAGGTGGGGTCACGGGGTCGGGGATTTGGCTCAGTGGTAGAGCGCTTACCTAGGAAGCGCAAGGTCCTGGGTTCGGTCGCCAGCCCGGGGGAAAAAAAAAAAAAAAAAGAAAGGTGGGGTCTGGTTCAATGAGACTAATACTCTCTTTTTTATCAATGAAAATTTTGAAATAAACAAAAAAATGGAAAGACCCTGGAAAGATAACTCTTTGAAATAAGGATGAGAAAAGGTGATATATTAGAAGTCAAGGAACACCCAAAGCTCCCACGAAAGTTGGAGCAGCAATGACTGTTTCCATAGAGATTTCATAGGGCAGAATGGCTCTACCTACATTTTGTTTTTTATTTGTTTGCTTGTTTGTTTTGGGGTTTTTTTGCTAAACATTTTACTGGATACTTTATGTATTTACATTTCAAATGTTATCCCCTTCCCCCCTCTTCCATGACCCTTCTCCCCTCCCCCTGCTTCTATGAAGATGCTCCAACTCCCATCCACCCTCTCTTACCTCCTTGCCTGGCATTCCCCTATACTGGGGAAAGGAGCCTTCACAGGGCCAAGGGCTTGTCCTCCTATTGATGCCAGACAATGCCATCTTCTGCTACATATGTGGCTGGAGCCATGGGTCCCTCCATGTTTACTCATTGGTTGGTGTTTTAGTCCCTGGGAGCTCTGGGGGAGGGGTAGGCGCTTGGTTGGTTAACATTGTTGTTCTTCCTATGGGGTTGCAAACTCCTTCAGCTGCTTCAGTCCTTTCTCCAACTCCTCCATTGGGGTCCCCATGCTCAATCCAATGGTTTAGCTGCAAGAATCCTCATCTGTATCAGGAAGGCTCTGGCAGAGCCTCTCAGGAGACATCCATATCAGGCCCCTGTCAGCATGCACTTCTTGGCATCAGCAATAGTGACTGGGTTTGGTGGCTACATTTGGGATAGATCCCCAGGTGGGGCAGTCTCTAGATGATCTTTCCTTTAGTCTCTACTCCACTCTTTGTCCCTAGATTTTTTCCTGTGAGTAGTTCATTCTCCCTTCTAAGCACTAAAACATCCAGATATTGGTCATCCTTCTTCTTGAGCTTCATATGGTCTGTGAATTGTTTCTTAGGTATTCTGAGCTCTTGCGCTAATATCCACTTATCAGTGAGTGCATACCATGTGTTTTCTTTTTTGACTATGTTACCTAACTCAGAATGGTATTTTCTTGTTCCATCCATTTGCCTAAGAATTTCATGTAGTCATTGTTTTTAATAGCTGAGTAGTACTCCATTGTGTAAATGCACCACATTTTCTGTATCCATTGCTCTGTTGAAGGACATCTGAGTTCTTTCCAACTTCTGGCTATTATAAATAAGGCTGCTATGAACATAGTGGAGCATGTGTCCTTATTATATGTTGAAGCATCTTTGGGTGTATGTCCAGGAGTGGTATAGCTGTGTCCTCAGGTAGTTCTACCTACATTTTAAGTCTTGAGTTTTCTCCAAACTATGTACAGCTTCTCAGATTTAACCCATTCAGCCCTTTCTTATGATTAGCTCTTAGAAGCCAATATGTTCAATGATTTAAAACTTCTGACAGTATTATCTCTTGAGCCTGCCTTTCTAGAATTTTCTTTCTTATTCACTCACTAAATATTTCAATGTTACTAATCTTCAGAGTTAGACTTTCAGTGTTTTACTTTCAGATAATTATATGGATGAGCCCATCCACACAAAGTTTAGTCACCTTCAATGTTACAAGGAATCATGTCCAAAGCCACCTACCTACTGATTAAAATAATCATGGTTTCTTACAATTTCTGGTTCTACTAACAGGCAATAAAGCCACACAACAGTAATGTTTTTATCACCATATCCTCAGTGTAAACATCATTGAATTTAAAAGTTATCACACCTAACTCACCTTCAATTTACAGAGGAATTGGCTAAAGAAAGATATACCTGGAAGAGATGCTCACTATTTTTAATGTCCAGGAGTAAAGCCAGTCAGTGTCCCCTACTTGGCTGACCAAAAATGAGAGAACTACCTAGATAAAATAATTGATTTCAAAACCAATGCAAAAATGTTTCTGATAATTATTGTCAGTTATAATATGTCATAGAATAAAAACACTTTAGGGCAATCAAATCTCATCACCTTCCAAGTACTTCTAAGCAGGAGACAAAAACCCATATCATCCATAGGATTATTTTATATGTAGTGGGTAGAAAATATTGATCACATGATTGGATCCAATTTAATGTATTAAAATTTTATATTTACAAAAAGTACATAAATTTGAATAAAGACAAAAGTTACCACTTTGATTTTGATTTTTTTGTAACTGAAATGCAGTTAATTACAGAGGACTTTTCCTAAGGCCCTATAAGTATCTAAAGTGAATATATATATATATATATATATATATCAGTAAAATGAAATAAGCTCTGAATTTGAGAAAAAAATTGAGTAAAACTATCTTTTAGTAACTCTGGATGAGACAGAAGGGATTCAAAATTGGCATGCATACTTGATTTTTATGAAATTTGTCTAAATTTAACAAATGCCCTACCTGTTTCACAAGAGGTAAAGAAAGGATTCCAATCAGCCAGTCTTAAGGAAGTTTTGAACAACAAAAGACAACATGCTCAAGAAACAGCCAGACAGAGAGGTCTATTTTGGATTTACTGTTTTATATCACTGATATGGTTTATATATGCTTGGCCCATGGAGTGACACTATTAGAAAGTGTGTCACTGTGGGTGTGGGCTTTAAGACTCTCTTTCTAGCTCCCTGGAAGCCGGTCTTCCACTAGCAGCCATCAGATGAAGATGCAGAACTCACATCTCTTTCTACACCATGCCTACCTGAACACTTGGCTCCTGTCTTGATGATAATGGACTGAACCTCTGAACCTGTAAGCCAGCCCCTTATAAATGTCGTCCTTTATAAGACTTAACTTGGTCATGGTGTCTGTTCACAGCCATGAGATGTATAGGTCTTCCTAATCCTTTAAGGGAACGCACACTACCCTACTCTCTTAGCTTGTTACTGGCATAAAATAGTCTGACAAAAAGCAATCTGAGATAGAAAGGATTTATTTTATCTCACATTTCAAGGCACAGTCCATCATGTTGGGTAAAGTCAAGGCAGCAGGGCTTAAAGCTACATCTACAATCAGGAAGCATAGAGAGATGAATACAAACTAGTACTCTGCTCACTTTCTTTTTTTACAGTTCAGGATCACTTCCCTTTGGGATGTCCCCCTTGCAACTAAGATAGGCTTTCCTATATCAATGAACAAAATCAAAATAATCCATTCACAGATAGGCACAGAGGTGCATCTAACACCAGTTATTATATCATACACATATAGATCATATACTGGAAAACAAACAAACAAACAAAAAAATTCCACCTTAATGCATATGGGAATGTGTCTTCCTGGTGTACGTATTTCTTTCTTACTCAACAACTCATCGCCAAGAACATGATTCCATTATCTTGAATGGTCCATATCTATGGTTTTCCTGACATTTGGCAGAGAATTTAATTTGGCATGAGCTGCTTTTGAAAAGCAAATTTCCTCTACCCCTTTCCTCTCAAAGGACAATCTTTTAAGTAGATAAAAAACACCCCTCAAATAAACAATATATTTGTCATCAGTGACCTTCAGCAAAGCATGAACTATGCAAGACCTATATGTGTTATTAACTGGCTGTGTATTAACCCAGCAAACATGCAAATGAGAGTTATAGATACACAAAATAATAAAGTTACCCACCATGCTAAGTTGTTATATCTGAACTAAGCCATATTTGCCAAGAATCTAACAGCTATTTTTTTTCCTTTACTGAAGGCCAAAGGGATGCTGATTTGTATGTTTCAATACTCAAGTTTTAAATCTAGTTTTTTTTTCAAACCTAGTGACAAGATGACTTCCTATTGTGACAAGCTCCCCCACGAAATGGCAGCAATTAGGTCATCAAACCTTTCACCATAGATACTAATGAAATCTGTTAAGTGGAGGGTACTTCTTCTAAAGTCAGATGAACAAAAACTAATAAGTAGATGGATGGAAGTAATGGAATACAGGGTGTAGGAACTGGCCACGAGAGGCTTGGGCAACACAAAGGAATTTGCTAGCTAATAAATTGAGGTTGAGCATGACAGAGCTAAAACCTAACTTTTATGAGTGGTCTCCCCAAGAATTCAAATTGGACATGTTGGGAAACACACACGCTGAGCTTTTGTCTAATCACAACCTTATTTTTTAAAAGGAATTTTTTTTCACTTTTAGTGAATATAAGGAAAAAGAATCGAATACTGCCTCTTCAATATTTCTGAAAATAATGTGGATTAGGAATGCGGAAGTGGGTTAGTTGGTAAAATCCTTAACATATAAGCATAGGAATCTGAGTTCAGATGCATAGAACCCATGTAAAACTCTGGTTGTGACAGCACAGATCCACCCGGAACTCTAGGGCTTGGAAAATGGAAGGAAGGGGACAGAGGCAGGAGGATTCTTAGGGCTTTCTGGCTGACCATTCTACTGCCGAACCCCAAGTACAGGGAAACTCTGTGTCTGAAATATAATCCTCCCCACAAAGCTGCAGGCAACTAAGAAATGCTGTGAGAAGATCACGCTAATTTGTTGTCTAATACTAGTCAGCCCTGAAAGCCTACACACACAGATAACATTCAGGCTGATTAGGTTGTTTTTATGTGCACATATAGGTATGAAACAGCAATTAATGAAAAAAGGGAGGTGAGGAATTTGAAAGAAAGGAAGGTTCTATGGGTGATTTTTGGAATGAGGAAAGGGGAAGAAGAAATTATGCCATTAAATTATAATCTGGAAAAAATAAAAGAATTTGAAAAACAAACCAAAGTGGACAGTTAAAAGCACTTGCTGCCCATACAGAGGACTGGAGAATGATTCTCAGAATCCAAATCAAGTGACTTACAACAACCTACGTCTCTAGTAACAAGGGATCTGGTGTCAACTGCAGGCCTTTGGGAGAACTGTATGTATGTGGTGCACATACATACATACATCCTGTCCACATACACAATAAACAAAAATGAGGTCCAAAAATCATAAGCTGGAGCTTGGTGGTAGAGGCGGTACACACTTTTAATCCCAGCTCTTGGGAGGCAGAAGCAGGCAAGTCTCTGAGTTTGGGGACAGCCTGTTCTACAGAGTTAATTTCAGTAGAGCCAGGGCTACATAGAGAAAGCCTATCCCAAAAAGAAAAAAAAAATCAAAGCAAAAAATAAAACAATAACAACAAAACAACTCCCAAACAAATCCGAAGAAATATAATTTGGAGAATGAAAACACTCAACGTCACAACTTCTAGACTCCACACATGGGCATACACACACACACACACACACACACACACACACACACGCACACGCACACGCGTACACATGCACGCACACACGCACACACGCACACACACACACACACGCACGCACGCACGCACGCACAAACACACACACACATCACAAACCTGAGTGATGGCATAGATTATGAGAATATTTCTCTGGATTCTCAAATAAATAAATGAGCAGGCTAAAATACACATGAGTACTTTAAATTTGTTTCTGTAAGATAATTTACAAATTGTGCAGAGTTTAGATCTTAGAATTTCTCTCAGCAGATCTCCCTAATTTTCTATATAGAGAAAAAAAACTTACATGTAAGGTAAAGGCATGCAGGGTAACTGAATTGTTAATGCAATCTTAAGCTTACTCCTCTGTGTTTTTACATTTTATGATTTCTGTGGATATGTTCATTTTCTGCCATGCAGCTGCTAGCAAATAGAAAAAGAAAAGATGTTAGAAAATTGCCCCTTTATAAAATAGAAATTGTGTTAATAATTGTCTCTGGGCACTAGACTGAAGTTGAAAGTCTGCTTCAACTATAAAATCCGTTGCTGATATCAGTATAATGGAAACATGGAGTAATACAGAACACTGCCATTGGCATGGCGGCAGAGGCAAGCCATAGGTCTATGGGGACCCAGGACTGGGATTGCCCATAGCTTTAATCAAATAAGCTTCCTTTCACAGTGAACAGAGGTTAATGATGGGCCTCAGGGCAGATCAACGCCCCAAGAACCCCGTGAGTCCTCAACTGTAGCTGGGAGGCCCATGTGATCCTTTCTGAGGCTCAGGGAATATCGTAAAAGAGGAAGTAGAAGGAAGGCGAGAGTCAGGGGATGGACAGCAGGACCACATGTTCCTGCCTTACATTACTGGCATGCACTGATCAACTCAAAACAGAAACAGATGTCTGACATAGGGACAACACCAGCCTGAACCATGAAAATATTCATAGTCAATGAAGTGTCCCAGGAGGCCCAGCTTTGCCCAGGGCAGATTTTAGCATTTGAAGACTGATGTATAGGAAGAAGATGTAACCATTGGTGTGCCCATCTTCCAGGGGACAGCTCCAGATCCATGCCCACACATCCTTCTTAAACCTAATAGGTCACAAAGCACAACAGGTCACAATGTCATGAATGTGAGCTAGGAACTTGGCTGGGAAGGGCTGGTGGAACTTGGAAAAGGTTAAGATGAGGGGAATCAGTGTGGCCAGGATTTATGACTTTTTAGTATACTTGAAATTCTCAAAGGATAAATTAACTTTTAAAAGAATATTAGAGTCTGTAATCCAATACCTTCATTTCATAAAAAGAGGACTTGATGGTCAAGAAGGATAATTGGTGTGGGATATGACACAATTTATGACTTTAAACTGACCTCAGATTTGATCTCTCTTACTTATGAAGTCACAAAATAAAGAGGCCTTCATATTTCAGAGATGGAAAACTAATTGAAGGCCATCTGATCCCACAGTTTGACAGATGAATATATTAATCGTTTTTGACACGGGATTATCTGTATTTTTTTCCTTTGATTCAAACGCATGCTCTGGTGTCCTCAGCTTCTAACACATCCAGGTTCCCAGCTCCTTTGCAATCACAAGTCATGAAGCTTACCTCACTCATATGTGAAGGAATGACTATTCAATCTTTTCTGAGGGAACTTGCTCTATAGACTGTAAATGTATTTGTACATAAAGTTATATTGTCTTATAGTAAAAATAGAAGAAGTCTGAGAATACACACAACATTCTTCTGGCATTCCTGAAACAATTCATATTGCTGGCCTTCTCTGTGGCTTTTGAGTAGAATTAAATATGCTCCATACTACCTGTTGGCTCACCAAACCATACAAATAAGAGCGCCTATAGGGCAGATAACAACCATTCATAACTCCAGTTCAAGGAGATCTGACTCCTTCTTGTGGCTTCCGCAGTCACCGAACACACATAGTGCACAGACATGAATACAGGCAAAACACACATACACATAACAAAAAAGGCATAAAGTAAAATCTGTAAAACATTTCTTTTAGAGAACAAGATACATGCGTGAAAGGATTACCTTTGTTTAAATGAGGTTCTGAAAATCTACCTGGTCACGAATGACGTGTAACTAATTAGCACCGATTGCTCCCAAGGACAGTGCAGCTGGGCTTGATTTTGTTCCTTCACAGAGAAAGAGTCAAATTGAGGGGATAGCGTGAGACTACCATATGTTAACTTCCAGGATAATGATGGAATTTCTATGTAGAGTGGGGAAAACAGTATACATGTCAGGCATTGTTATTCACTTTTTTAAACATATAAAAGAGAATGCCAAAGATATATATTTTCTGTGGGCGGGGACTCTGAGAAGCCAGTTGGAACTGCATCGTTTATACTGCCTTCCTTACATTGCAGTGGAAACATCTAATACAGCCTCATTCTGATGGCTTAACTTTGCCTTTTCTTGTTTTTATTCAAAAAGAGAAGGCTGAGCTGGTAGAACGGAGACCTGATAACACCAATACTGGTAGAAGCACGTAAAGAGCGTCTACTGGAAGCTGCTGGCATTAAGCCCTTGAGAACAGCTAGTGATGACAACTGCTGGTAACACCAAGGAGAGCTGCTTTGTGCATTTTTGCGATTTCTAAGTTGAGCAAAGGAACTCTGAGCTGATGGCTAATACAGGTAAAGTGTGGAGCGATGTAAGAAAAGACACTTAACTGACACTGGAAAAGACCATCCAGAAATGGCAGCAGCTAGTAGTTACTTGTCTGCTTCTCACAGGAGGCTGGGGGCTTCAATTACATATTCAATTCTAACAATGTGATGTACCAGATGCTGAAGACTTTTGGCATTTTATTAAGAACATTTCCTGAACATGGTAAAACCTTGAAGTTTAATTTCCACAGTTACTTCTTGTATGCATTGCTTCTCTGCTGCTGTGGTAAAATATGATAACCAACTTAAAGAAGGAGTTTCTTTGGGCTTTGAAGTTCCAGAGGAGTAAGAGTCTATCACACTAGGGAGGCAAGGCAGCAGACAGGCGTGGAGGCTGGAGCAGAAAGCTCAGGGTATGTATCTTTCGTCAGCCATGGAGCAGACAGGGCAAAATGAAAGTGAGGTGATACCATGAATGCTCACACCGGCCTCCAGTGATGCACCTCCCTCCAGCACAACTGTTCCACCTAACCTTCCCCACAAATAATGCCAGCAACTGGGACCAAAAGTTTAATGGAGACTATGGGAGTCATTTCTCCTTGAAACCAGTATGTTGCCTGATTCTCAGCAGTTTAGCATCTCTAAGCGCCTGTCTCTACAACTCTAAATGATTAACTGTACTCTATACTGCAAGGTCTCCAGTTTCTAGTTGTCTGTCACTGACATCACTAAACATCTGACATGGTCACGTCCAACCCAGTCTAGATTAGGACAGGAATGATACTAAAGAGCTGACTGTTGGCCTGGGTGCTGAGGAAGGTCTAATTCCACTAACTGACCTCCATCAGCCAGGAGCCAACCAGAGGGTTGATTTGTTTCTCAGCACACTCAGTTCAGTGCAATCTTTTTGTTTTTCTAACCACTGATGTTAAGTATCCAACATGCCTTTTAATAATGTTAGTGTGGATCAGAATCATATTTTCTATCCCAAGTCTATCTATCTATCTATCTATCTATCTATCTATCTATCTATCTATCTATCTATCTATCTATCTATCTATCTATCAATGTGTGTCTGTCTATATATCTATGTATCTATCATCTATCCATCCATTTATCTATCTACCCATCTATCCATCCATTTATCTATCTACCCATTTATCTACCTATTTGATTTATATCTATATCATCTATCTATCTATCTATCTATCTATCTATCATCTATCTATCATCTATCTATCATCTCTATTGTTAGATCTATTGATTAATCTATTGCTTAACTATATCTATATATCTTTTGATAAATGATATATAGATGATAGACAGATATAGTATCAAATTTAACCTCAAGGTCATTGAGTCATTGAGGTTAATTATTAAAATGACACGACAGTTTCATAATCCAACTCTATTTTTGTAGATTCATCCATTCACTCATGTATCCATTCAGCAAATATGTACTGAGATGTAGGGTTAATGTCTTTCCACACAGACCTTAACATGGAATAAAAAAGATCTAGAATACATCTACCATTATACCACATGCTGATCAACTCCTCGTGTCTACAAAATTTTTCAACAACTCATCCCTTTTTCCTTTTTATTCTTATATTTTATATTCATTCTGAATTCGATGACTTAAAACATGATCGTACGTGATCCACCTATTTCAACTTTTCTGCTGCTTCCGCAAACTCTCAGAGGTAGGCACGTGTACAGCTGGCTGTGTTAGAAGCCCGTCCCTCCAAAGGACAAGTTTGCCCAGATGTTAGGACACTGTTATGTTCCAACTCCAAAAAGTGGCCAGTTGATTTGGGGCTGTAGCTAAGCAGTATTCCTCATTGATGAGGATGGCTTCCCTGGTGAATGAACGCATCTTTATGTGTGAGCCGGACACATGTCCAGATAGTGACCAGAAGAATCAGAAATGGAATGTCTATCTACAAGTGAATGATGGCGGAAAAGACATGGAGATGTCCTCCTTATGAGTACCAGTGCATCATGGGGATGGTGAATACCTGTCCATCATGGAGATGCAGGAAACATTAGAACAAAAAACAAAGGGGAGGTAACTATCTTCAGATGTCTCATGTTTACAACAGGAACTCAGTCATGGCACACAAGCTACTCACAGGAGACACTTAAAAACCCTGTAGACAATTTGCTTGTTGCAACAGTTGTACTGTGGTGGAGTGTACCACATGTGTCTCTGTAGAAATCAGGATGTGGCGAGCATTGTACAATATACAAGACAGTCCTTTCTGGAATGAATAACTTGGTACAAGTATCCACGGTTCCCTGATTCAAACCCAATCTCAATGCTAGGTTTATTGAATTTTCATGAGACAAAAGGAAAAAATGTCTCCTGAAGTGTTTGGTACAGACACACAAGTCATTTCTTCATGAGATGTATGAAGACTTTTTATTTGCGTTACTGCTTCTGAACATTTTTGTTTCCTGCAAGGAGCCTTCTTCCCCAAGGCAACCAGTGTCAAAGACAGTACAGCCAAACATAAGGACAAACATGCATAAAACAGCTAATGATATGAAGCAAACAAACGGTGCCATCAAGTTCCCATGGTGATAAATCACAGCTTAGAATGAGATTTAAATGCATAGAGGATTTTACAATTCTTCTCATGGTTTATTACCACTTCACAGACTGTCTCCTGAAACACTGAGAAGAAATAAGTCCATAAATAACCTGATTGCAAATAAAACATATTTACTTCATGCCAATCTAAAAGTCTGAATAAAGATAAATGCCTTATGTCGGGTAACATGGACATGAATGTGCATGCGTGCTACACTGAACATATTCCTCAGTTCTTTTGAAGTTTCAAATTAAGTTTGATGGTTAAAGCAAAAGCTACAATACTATCTGTGTGAATATATGTAAGTGTGTGTGTGCATGTGAATGTGTGCATATGTGTGTGCATGTGAGTGTGTGTGTGTGTGTGTGTGTGTGTGTGTAGTGTTACATATATGAAACTTATTGGAAAGATCAAGAAAATGAACTTTCTATAAATCACCTAAACTAACACATGACACCAGTAGATCATATACATGTAAACATATATAATGTACATAAGATATATATTAGAATGATTATAGTCTCCTGGCTTTCTTAGTCCAGGATGACTGGACTCCAGGGGTTGTGTGGGTCAAAGACATCCGAAATTTCCTGTTCATGGTTCTAGAGAGTTGGTAGTTCACAATCAAGGCACCATCAGATTTAGTGTCTGATAGGGTTGGCTTCTTGGTTCACAGATAGCTGTCCTGTACCCTGTGCTCTCATTGAGAAAGAGCAAGAAATGTCCTCAAAGTGATTTTTATTAGCCTACTCAAACTGTATGTCACTTACTTGGAGCCCCTCCTCCTAATAGTCTTCAATGTGTTTCTTCTATACATACATTTTCGATTAATAAAACCATGAGGTCTAAAACACTATACACCTGGATATCCAGGCATTATAATGCTTGGAAGTAATCCCCACTCTAGGAGGAAGTCCCAAGAGAAATGCAAAAGTAATGTTGAACTAAAAATAAATGGACTGAGATGCGAGGGGAAATGACAGCTTTGATCTTTTGAGCAATGCAAGCATATTTTGGAAATAGTAACGCAATAGTGTAAATAATATGGGCGTGTAGAGAAGACCTTAAAACCTTGAAGCCATAAAAAAATAGTCATTAAGGATAAAAGAAACCTTCCAGAGAGATAAAAGCATGCATAGAACCTCAAAGAAGCCCAACCTACTGCTTCATTTTCGAGACTGTGTGAAAATAAATTTCCATGGTTTAAGCTATGTGGTCTTAAATACTACAAGTTGCTTTCTGATGCCAACTTTAACAAACTGGGACAAGGCGAAATCTTACACACTGGTGCAGAAAGTGATGTCAGACTGCATGATGGCTCAGCAAAAATGACAGACACGGTACTAGTAAAGTCCAACATTCAAAGAATGAAGGAATTGGGGACTGTCCGCTAGAACTGAGGTGCTCAGTCAGTCCAAAGTCCAAAGGCTATCGACCCATTCTTCCCAAGAAAGATCTTCCTTACAAAATGCAGTTAATAAATTATGCTTGCTTTCAGAAACAATGACAACGTTGAGCTGTTGAGAGAGAACGCGTTTGAGAAGACCCAGTAATTTACCATCTGACATCTCATGGATTTGTAGACTCTACACTACACTGTAAACTACAAAACAGCAGATGTTTTTTTATCTGTTTAGCTCCATCTGATCGATAAATCCTTCAGTAATTAGCAAAATAGTATGTATATCTGCTACCAATATGGTAGCTACTAAGGATATGTGTGGCTCTTTAAGTTAAAATGAATTGCAATCCAATAAAATAAAAGTCTCAAGCCTTCATCCTGGCCCCAGTCCAAGTTTGCAGTAGTTCCCTAGTTAGGGAATATTTTTCTGATGACATGGGTGTAGTCTCATCACTGTGCGCTTACTGCCTAGATTAGCACAGAGCAAAGAATGTATTGGTTTTCCAGGGAAAATTGCTAAATTAGTAAACACGAGAGTCTGGCAGGAAAGAGCAACAACTTTACTCACAGATTAATGGTTCACGTTTAGTCAAATTCCAAACTATGGCTCGGTGGTTGGTATATTATAAGGACATGTTCTATGATTCCATCTCTTTATTAAATATCTCTAATCTAGGGACTGCTAGGAAATGGATGTGTGTGTGTGTGTGTGTGTGTGTGTGTGTGCATGTGTGGGCACTCACATGTGCATGTGTGTGTGGTGTCTGAAATATTTCTTGTGTGTGCTAGTGTATGAATGGAAGTCAGAGGTAGACAGCAAGTGTCCTACTCTTATTCCACAGAGTCTCTCACTGACATTAAATCGCCCTTTCACTAGGCCTTCTGACAACCGATCTACTTATCTCTTGCCACCATCGATGTGGAGTCATATGCTCCCTTGATCACGCCTGGCATTTATGTGGGTATAAAGGATTTGATCTCAGACTCACAGGCTTGTGCAACAAGTACACTTAGCCACGGAGCTATCTCAGCATATGGAAGGGCTTTGCCAATAATGTTAAGATCCCTAATCTTAAGACAAAGATCTCAATCTTATTACCTCATTCTATAAAAGCAGGGAAATTGTCTGGTTGAGCCAGAAGAGAAAGGTTGCTGTGGAGGAAAGAGGAGAAAGAAGTCATAGAGGCGGAACCTGAGACACTGAAAGTATGAAGACTTCTGGGCTTGCCTTGCTGACTTGAAGAGGATTATATTTGAATACAGAATGTTTCTTAAACCAATAGCCAGTGGGCGAAACAGCTCTGCAGCCACAAGGCACCAAATTCAATCAATTAGGCTGAGAAGAAACTCATTTTAGAATGAATCCCCCCCCCCAAATAAAAACCCCACACACAAAGACCTGAAAGATTCTTAGCTTTGGACTGTTTGAGCCACACTGATTGAACTTCTGACCCATGGAAACCATGAGATAATAATAGGTCAGTAAGCTGTTCTGCTGTCATAAATGTATCCTTACACTTACACAACTGCAATGCAATCATTAAGTCTAAAATTCCACTTTTAAAGATGACCGTACGGCTGGAGAGGTGGCTCGGTTGTTAAGAATACTGACTGGTCTTCCAGAGGTCCTGAGTTCAATTCCCACCAACCACATGATGGCTCACATCCATCTGTAATGGGATCTGATGTCCTCTTCTGGTGTGTCTGAAGACAGCGACAGTGTACTCATATAGATAAAATAAGTAATTTTTTAAAAAGAAAAATTGTAAGTAAAGCATAAATAATTATGTAACTACTGACCTACATTGTAGATACTGCTTCTTACAGGATTTAAGGAATAGGAAAATATTTAGTTTATTTGAGACAAACTCTGTTTGTCTGACCCTGATTTAACGGTGTATCATCAGCCCCAACAGGAAGGGGGAGGGTAGCAGTACTAACCAAGGCAAGTAAGACATGGGGCATGAAGGGACTCCTTCCCAATTCCCCCATGCCCAACAACTTGTACATTATTAATTCAATTCAAAATAAATTGGATTGGAACACTTCTTTGCAGAGTGACATACACACACAAAATGGATAAAACAAGCAAACAGAGAAAAAATAAAGGTGCAACGGTCACCGTGAAAAAATTATCACTAACCACGCAATGATGTCCACAGAATCTTTGATCTTTCTTCCTCTGCAGTTTTTGGTTGAGTTATCCGATAAAACATATTTAATATGTAATCATAGTGATCATTTTTTCAGGTAGTCCACACAAATATAAATGATACAGTTACATATGTGTGGATATTTGGTGCCTTGTAAGTAGTTTGCCAATGTCTTTAAGATGGTAACGACATACATCTAGAAGTACAAGCGACCTTTATGGAGTGTAGTGTAGGAAAACGCAGCTTCCTCCAGGACAGTGTCTTCTTTTGACTCCCAACCCAAGGCTTTGCTTCTCACTGTACTCAAAAAGTTTACTGTTTCATGAACTTCCTTCCTTTTGACTTATTTTCCTTTAACTATGAAACTACTGTTTTATTCTGAGCTTCTCTTATGAAATACATGCACTCTTAGTAAAACTCCAGAGAACATTTATCAAACCACTCTGAAGAAAGCACACCTCCCACCTACAGTGTGCATTTTCTCCTTCCTATGCAAGCTCGCTGTTCTCTTTTACATTTTAAATTTATTTTCTTGGTACAAACCATGGAACAAACCATTATGAGAATTCTGTACCCAGAACTCATGGTCTAATAAAGCCCGTTAATTTAATAAGCTAGCAATATGAACAAATGATCAAACCAACCTTATTTGGGATTAAGTGACTTATGAATTAATGACACATAAATGTTCTATAATTGCATAAAGTCAAAATATGCTAAATTGGGTATTATTATTAGAATCTTTGATATAATTTATTACTTAATCAGGTAAATTATGATTTATTTTATAACCCTAAAATTTATTAAATATTCTATTGATGTTGGGATTTGATAATGACTATATCAGTTAGATGAATTATTATTCTATTAAGTTTTTTTTTAATCAGAGTTTTTTGTTGTCAAGTTTCAGTCCTAATCCACCTGTCACTCAGTGATAAGGATCAAGAACTCTGAACAATTACCAGAGAAACGTTAGTTCCTTGTTCTTCAAGGCAGATTGAGTTACACTTATTTTTGTTGTTTGTACCGTTTCTCTTTGTTGTAGTAGGGCTTAATTCACATACACCAACATTCTTACCTGTGTTATAACCTTACTTTTATGACTTTACATATGTATTTAGTTTAGCTAATCTGGAGGTAAGGAACAAAGGAAAAGTACCCTAGAAAAGGTGACTGTTCAGTGTAAATGGTCTTAAGACCAGTAAAGAAACAAAAAACAACAACAACAACAACAAAAACAAAACAAAATAATGAACTCTACACCTGAGACATCTTCCTTTGTTGTTAAGTGAAAGTTTTGTTGATGACATGGCACAGTAATCAAATCATTTACAAGCTCAATAAGTATAAATAAATAAATAAATAAATAAATGAATAAATAAATAAATCAAAACATTAAAAAGCTGAGAAGAGTGGGTGGGTGGTGGAACAGCCTCTCAGAGGCAAACGGGAAGTAGGATGGGTGAAGAACTGGGTAAAGGGACTGGGAAGGGGGACAAAATTTGGAATGTAAATAGATGAAATGATTTAATAAAAAGCTGAGAGGTATTTCCCACATCTGCTCATACTCTAAAAATGTTAACTGCTACTGCTCATCTTGAAGGATGTGTGGCTGGAACTCCAAGAACCTCTTCATATCGAGTCTCAATTTTGGGACATTGTAGGTAAGGCTGGTGTGTTAAAATCCTCAAGATTAATTAATGAAGTAAAATTAGGGCTTTTCTCAATGAACCAATGAACTTGCCTAAAGAACTCTTCTAACATCTCAGGGAATTAGATATCTAAGAGTGTTCTAGAAAGATACTTATGTCAACTCCTTTCTGTCCTCATGCACTTCCAACTTATATCACTAAAACACACTGAACATCTCTTCTTATATAGAAGCCAATGTGATCTGTATGCAGTGTTTTGTCAAATATTTTTGAGTCTAAAAATACATGACATAAACAAAACTATTTCCAAACTTAGGTAACTGGAAGAAAGAATGGATAGTTTTCCATCAGCAGCCATTTCACCCACATCTTCTCATTTAAATCCCTTCTTTCTTTGTCAGGCCCAGGAAACCACGAAGAGAAAGAGGAAGTTCCTCAACTGAAGACCACCACGTGAGTCTACAAACAGGCACATGAGTGACGAGTGCAGTTGTACAAGCTCAAACAAAGGAGAGGAACTTTCTCTCAGTTAGGAAAGCCAAAGAAGTAAAACAGCAGATTCAGGGGGTTATTTTTGAGTTCAGAGCAAATATTCTATGTAAAGCTTTTAGTAGAACATATCCTATGTATTATGAGTATAAGATTAGTTTCATATTACTAATTTTAATAGGAGATTCCCTTTCATTTTCATTATTTACTCCATTTATCTGGCCAAAGAAACAAAATCAATTGCATGACTCCTTTTTAGTATTTCAAATGCTCTCTGTAGTCTCTCCTGTGTCTTCCAGAAGAAAAGAAGTAGCCCAAGGAGCAGAATGTGGGCTCTTCAGGCAGGTTGCCTCAAGGAAAGAGCTATGGTGTATCTAAGGAGGACCCACTTCTCTAAGTCCCTGGATTTCTGCGGTATGGCATGGAAATGCCCTGTCTGTACCCATTGGCTTTAAGTTTGTGCTTCTTATTTCTGTGCTGCATACAAACTGAACCAGTATTTTTTTTTCTTATAAAATCAACTCAAATACATGACAATGACAGTCACGGAGCCAACTGTGTCCATCTACACTTAGTTCATAGAAGAAGGATTTGGAAGAAGCACATAGTTCTTAAGCCATAGTCACATTTTCAAACACAGCTTTTACCAGGAAGCTCTATGATCACGTGAGATGTTGTCTTGGTTAAGGTTTCTATTGCTGTGATCAGACAGCTTGAGCATCTAGAAACTTTGGGAGGAATGGTGTTATTTCACTTCTACTTCCACATCATAGTCCAGGAGAACTTAAGTTAGGAATCTGGAGTAAGGAACCAAGCAGAGGTCAAGGAAGTGTGCTGCTTACTGTCTCGCTTCTCATGACCCACTCATCCTGCTTCTTTACACATCCCAGAGCCACCTGCACACTAAGAGTACTATCTACAAAGGACTAGGCATTCCCAAATCAATCAACAATTAAGAAACTCCTGTCTAGGTTTGCCTATAAGCTAATCAGATTGATACAAACTCTGAATTGTGGCCACACTATTAGAGATAAGATCCTATCATTACATGGATCCCTGGGAAGCAGCCCTTAGTTAAAGGGTGACTTGTCCTTGGTCTAATATCTACCATGTGAGTGATAGCCTGCAACACTAATATAACCAACAACACAACCACAGCCGACCTATGGCTACGGTGGAAAACCTCTATGCTACCTTTCATAACCCATAGCTCTACAAAGGAGCACACAGTTGTCCTTTGCCTCTTTCCCTCTTTTGCACAGGTTATTCCTGGCCCTATCTCTTTCTGTAAGGCTTACTTGTGAAGCTTCAACTCAGGTACGGCATTGAGGGTTGAAACCTGAAAGAGAATAGTCAAGCTAAGTAATTTCTGGGTGAAGAAATTCTGATTGTATACCTGAACCATGGAGCAAGAGTCATGGATTTGTGGGATTTAAGATGAATCTGAGAATAAACTGCCTGCAGATAGATTTGAAAATAGATGCCCCTCAAAACCATATTGCATTAAAGAGCAAGAGAGGGAGGAAGAAGAAAAAACGTGGTTGGGTACAGAGAATTTGTCAAATATCTCTTCTTTGTGAGTCTGGCCGGATTTATTGATTTGTTTCTTTGTTTTTACAAATTGTCAATTTTTTTCCTTACAAAATGTTTTGAAAGAATCTGTGTCTATCATTTGCTATTTGGAGGCAGAGCCTCATGGATTTGCCCTGAAAATGCCCTCTGATGATTCATTCCAGGGCATTAATAGAGCTGAAATCAAAGGACCAACATCTACAGGAAGCAGAAGAGAGATGGGAAAGGTGCACATACTGCTTTTTTGTCTATGCCAACTGACATGTTAACAGCCCCTGCAGAAGTCAAGGAAAGTAAATTCCATTCATAGAGGAATCTCAGAGAAACTCTAGTAGTCTAAGAATCTAACAATACAAGCAAATTCATTTCATTCTATCTGCCCCCACTCCCTAGAGACAAAACCAACAAATGACTTCAGCAGAAATACTACATAGCAACAGGAGAGGAATCTGCTGTTTGCATCACAGAGTGCCAGAACTAAGCTGAGCACGGTGACCTGGGACTGTGGAAACAAGTAGGAGCTAGAGACCATACTGGCTGCCAGGAATTGATGAAGCTAACTAAACTACATGAGACAATGTCTCAAAAATAAACAAATAAGATAATTATTGGAGATTATCTGTTGGTAGCAATATGCATTTAATATTATGTATATATTGAACCCAGAAACAAGCCTGATAAAAAGAGAAAAGGAAATCAACAAAATAATACGGACTTGTCACATTTGCCTATATCGTTATGGATTGTAAAACTTAATTAGGGACCAAGTATGCTCCAACATACAGCAAAGACACATGCTCCACTATGTTCATAGCAGCTTTATTTATAATAGCCAGAAGGTGGAAAGAACCCAGATGCCCTTCAACAGAGGAATGGATACAGAAAATGTGGTACATTTACAAAATGGAGTACTACTCAGCTATCAAAAACAATGGTTTCATGAAATTCATAGGCAATTAGAAAATATCATCCTGAGTGAGGGAACCCAATCACAAAAAAATCACACATGGTATGCACACACTGATGAGTGGATATTAGCCCAAAAGCTAAAATTAACCAAGATACAATCCACAGACCACATGAAGTTCAAGAAGAAGGATGACCAAAGTGTGGATGCTTCAGTCCTTCTTAAAAAGGGGAACAAAAATATTCATAGGAGGGGATGTGGAGGCAAAGTTTGGAGCAGAAACTGAAGGAATGGCTATTCAGAGTCTGCCCCACCTGTGGATCCAGCCCATATATTATATATATACATATATACATGTATATATATATATATATCCACCAAAACTAAACAATATTGATGAAGCCAAGAAATGCATGCTGACAGGAGCCTGATATAGCCTCCTGAGAGGCTCAGCCAGAGCATGACAAATACAGAGGCAAATGCTCCAGCAAACCATTGAACTGAGAACAGGCTCCCCATTGAAGGAGTTAAACGTTTGAAGGAGCTGAAGGAGTTTGCAACTCATAAGAACAACAATGCCAACCAACCAGAGCTCCCAGGGACTAAACCAACACCCAAAGACTACCCATGGCTCCAGCTGCATATGTAGCAAAGGATGGCCTTGTTGAACACCAATGGGAGGAGAGGCCCTTGATTCTGCCAAGGCTGGACCCCTGAGTAGGGGACTGTCAGGGCCGGGAGGCAGAAAGTGGAAGTGATTGGGGAGGGGGAACACCCTTATAGTAGTAGGGGATGGGGATGGGATAGGGGGCTTATGTCGGGGAAACTGTAAAAGGGAATAACATTCAAAATGTAAATAAAAATATCCAATACATTTTTCATAAAAAAAGAAACCAAGTATGCTTATTTTTAGTTTCAAATGCCACAGTCGCAGCAGTGTGTTCATAGGGTTGTTTTTGTTTATTCGTTTTGTTTTGCCATGCTTTTTTAGACAAGATATTCTATGGCTGCTACTGTTCTGGACATCACTACATAACCCAAGTAGCCTCCAAATTAAACAAAAATACCTTTCTGACCCAGCTTCCCACATTCGGGACCCTGGTATGAGGGGTCTGAGCCACCATATCCAGACTATGTTCATTGTTTTAAAGTTAGTGATACGGTCTTCTGCTATAGTGAAAGTTTGCACATGCGAAGAAGTTCTCTACTTCTCACAATGAAGTTAGCTCTTTCTCAGATACCGTAAATCCACCTGCTTCTCCTCTCTTCCTTTCCGGGCAGCCAGGAGGTTTCATCACCGTTAAGAAACAGGAGGCATTCTCTTGAACTTTCCATTTTAAGTACAAAAAAGAACTTCTGTCTCTAATAAGGAAAAGAAAGGGGGAAGATTTCTCCAGAATGAATTCTCTGGAGTGCTCTGTAGATGAATGATAGAAAATCATGATGAGGCAAAACTCAGTGAACCAATGATTACCTACAATTTGTACGGAGCAGACTGGACTCTATGAAACAATTACTTCTTCACTAATGGGTATTTGGACATCACGGTTTCCAAAGAATACATGACCTAAGCAGCAGTGTACTTGGAATTCTCAATTTAGAATTACTTGGAAAAAATAAAACAAAAAAAATTAAGAGTGAAGTAAGACAGTGTTACTACAAGTGAAAAATTTCCCCATATATATAACACTATGACTTGAGACACAGCACTGTAGTCAGCACAGCCTATCTGCTATCCATAGTTAATGGGTCAATGCAAAAATATGCATACTAATTTTTCTACATGTGACAGAAGACAAAGGATGGATCTTTTATAGCAGCATGCAGCCAGAGACACTCTAGAGACATCGTGCACAGTCCTAACTCAGGATGAGGAAGAGTTTCTGCCATCTAATGCAATATACTTCACAACACGCTTGTAAGGGAAGACTTTTCTGTGCCTTAAGATCACTGGTGAGAAACCAAACAGCACACTAGGGCTGGACCTTCGCTCCTGACACAGAAGTAGCAGATGTGAAACTGGTTCTTCATGTGGGTCCCCTAACAACTAGAGTGGGGGCTGTCTCTGACACTGCTGCCTGCCTTTGAACCTCTTTCCAATAGTTGGGTTGCCTTGTCTGGCCTCAGTGGGAGAATATGCACTCACTCCTGCTGTGACTTGAGGTACCAGGGTGGGTCGGGATCCAGGGGGAGGGGGTCTTCCCTTCTCTGAGGAAAAGGGGAGGGGTGAGAGGGTGGGACTGAGAAGAGAGGAGAGAGGAGCTTGGATCAGGCTGTAAAGTGAATAAAAAAATTTCTTTAATTACAAATCCCCTAAATTTACCACTCAACCCTTACTGGCATTTGACAAGCCAGTGTCCTTCAGCACTTTAATGATGTCAACCCCTTTTTTTAATTAACAGGTTTTATTTTTTTAAAATAATGTAACCTTGAGACATTAATTTAAAACTTGGGAACTTTGAAATTGAGAACAACTTTTACCTTTTTTTTTTTAGTATACAAACATACATATAAGTATTTTTATTTGCATATTTATATAATGTGATCCCCCAAAGTTATCTGACTTTTTTTCTTTTCTTTTATTGGATATTTTCTCTTTATGCATGGACATTTCAACATGCCCCCAAGAATGTGGGAATTTTTTGACAAATGTGGTCGTAAGTTAACTGAGATGTTCTGGAAATATTGAAATGAACTTGATGTTTAAGCGTTCTATCCCTGCTGTTGACTCCACCCAGGTGAAAGGCCATAAGCTAAATGAAAAATCATGTTGTGAAGTTCTAAGAGAAGTGATTTTGGAAGACTGTTAAGTGATTGCAGATGCCACACCCATTTCAAATCCAGTGAGAACATCAGAGAGGCAGGATAAGAACTCAGTTTAAAGCAATTCCTACCAACAGGGCCAGTAAATTAGAAAAGATACCAGAAACCTGCAATACAGGATACAAAATGTCTGGCTTCCCCAAAGGGTAGGAAAGTGAAAGTGTGGTTCCTGTATTGCTCTGAAGCCCCTGAAATGGTCAGCCCTGTGAGTTTTCAGACCACAGTAGCAGTGCATGAACATCTCGATCTGATCAAGTACTAACAGGTTTCTTTTACTTCCCATAGAATGAGAAGTGTGTGAGAAGTGGGAGTAAGTGTTCTATGTTACACTGTATGGCTATGCTGTTTAACTGACTTGCAATTTTCTTAAAATAAAGAAAGGAAAAGTGGTAGGATAAGGCTTTCTTCTGCTACTTGGAAATGTTTTGCCAGAGGCTGCCTTGACACACAATAATAGCTCATGTA
Organism: Rattus rattus; assembly: GCF_011064425.1. Taxonomy (NCBI): domain Eukaryota; kingdom Metazoa; phylum Chordata; class Mammalia; order Rodentia; family Muridae; genus Rattus; species Rattus rattus. The sequence goes on from NC_046157.1 coordinate 154,459,182, forward strand.
TAATATGATACAATTGGATATTATTACCCTTACGTACCATCTGTTCATTTCTATTTTTTTAACCCATTTGTTTTACATGTAACTATTTTTGTCTGACATGATACACATTTGCTAAGAAAATCCCAGGCATATTTGGTGTAGGAGGCCTTCTGGACCCATGACTTTCAGAGTACTAGAAGATAGAATTTCATTTAGTAAGCCTTTATCTGTTTAATTTAGAGACATTTTTTATCCCTGTATTTTGGGAGTTCATTAATTGTACATTTCACAGTTTTGCTGTTCTTTTCTCTTTAACGATGCAATTTGGATTCGGGCTCACATTCAGGAGTATTGGAATGGAGCCAGTTTGCGAAATTTAGTATCTGAATTTTTAATCATCCTAGATTATTAATTCTATACCACACACTGCATTCTTCCCCTGGTACCCATATGCTATCACTGCCAAACAGTTTGCCACAGATTTATCTCCCTTAATCAACTTGCCAATAAAAAAAAAATAAAAGAACACGACCAAACAAAAAACAAACAAACAAACAAAAAACCAACCACATACCAAGGAATATTGTTACTTGGTAATGCCCTCTGATACAAATTCTATTATTCCACAAGAACATAGTTGCATGACTTTTCTTGAGAAAAATAAAAAGACATGTATGTTTACTCAGTGAATCTTGAGAGAGCAGCACAGCCCCAAAAGAGGATTCCATCCAAGTCTAGCATGGTATACCAATGGATTTATTGGAAATTCTTACAGGACCATGAATGACTCAAAGACGACTTGAAGGAGATTAAGAAGTAACATGTCGGTTGGAGGGAGAACATGGAAGGCAGAAACGTTTTAGTTATATTATAATCTCAAAAATAAAATAAACATACAAATACATAGAATGAAACTTAACAGACATATCATATTTATTTAGTGAAACGAAGGAGTAGCGTCCCTGCTGGGGCCATCACCTCACCCACAGCTTTTTTTTTCCCTAGCTTACAATATTCATGGTTGGTAAATGTTTACACCGATATCATTTGTGCCACTATTATATCAGCAGGCACATCCTACATGGCATGTGGTTAATGTAACACATGGGGTTAGAGCCAAATAGGATTTGTATGAAGAACAGTGCCAAAGAAGTCCTCAAAACATTTTACAGCATTACAAAAGCAGCCATCAGGGAGGAGGCTTCTATCTTAGTTCTGGCCTGAAACCAAACTATGTTGTATCTTCAGCAACACAAACAACAGTAGAAATAGCTTACATCATGTATATGTAGAAGGTTCAGGAGGCTCACTGGCCAACAGCTTGTTGGGAGATAGCTTATGGCAGCCACTAAGGTTTTCACCCAACAGCCTGTGATTCATGGGTCTCCATCCATACAGGGTAAGTCTTTATTTTTGACCCCGTGTTGCTTTCATTATTCTTCCAGGTGTCTTTATAGATCTGAAAATAATCCAAACTCATAGTAGAGACAACTCAAGAACAAAAAAAGTTACACCACTAAAGAGTTCCCTAAATCATGGGTGTATAAGCACCAATACCACTAAAGACTCCCACATAAGTCTTCATTGTTTCTTCCACTCCATTACATCCAAGAGGTGAGCGGATAGGTCCTTTGAGTCTTTTGAACCTTATGAGCTTCCTTCCCCCTTTCCATTAGGAGGGAATATTAGGAAGCTTGATCTTTTGAGGGTCTATCATGTCGTTATTTTCTTTGGACTGAAACATTCTCTCATGGGAGGAAGAGGAAGTCTCCTAAGACTCAGGAAGCTAAGAAAACTCACATCACTCAAGAAGTTCCAAGATTCACAAAGACCCTTCTCAAGGTAGTAAATGAAACAAACAATATCTGAATATAGAAATTCAATACATTTTAAAATCCAAGTGATGCTTTTTGTGATGGAATAGTCAACATCCATCATGAGAAGGGACCATGTTTTCTACGAACTACAAGGAAATGGATGGATACCTGGATGCAAAAGCAACATGAACCATTAACTAGCATGCTACATGAAAACTAAACAGAAAATGGATCAAAGTGATAAAACTGTAAAACTTAGAAGAAAATGGGAAGAACCATCCATTACAGTGGGCTTAGCAATGACTTTGTTGTATTAAATAACTAAAGTAATGTATATGATTTCATCAAAATTAAAATTTCTGTGCATCAGAACACATGATAAACAGTGCTAAAAGAGAACCTAAAGATCAACAGGAAATATTTGCAAATCATATATCCGATAAGTGGTGGCTATCAATAATTTATAAAGAAATTCCTACAACTCAATGATAACAACGTCATGAATTGTAGTATCATCTTCAGCATCCAAAAGGTATAAAGTCAGTTTCACGTGCTAAACAAAATATGGTGTGTACACACTGGAATGCTCCTGCAGCTTTGAAAAGGAAATTCACAAGTGCTCCAATATACATAATCACAGAGTACATTCTTCTCAGTGAAAATCGCAAGCTGAAATGACCAGTATTCTGAGTTTCCACTTCCATGACATGTCTAAGTAGGCAAAATCACAGCGATTTTAAGGGGAATGGTGGTGGCTAGAGTCTACAGAGAGCAGGGAAAAGACTTGTTGCAATGGGTTTGGAATTTGAATTTCACACATTGAAAAAGCTCCTAAGTTGAAGGGGCTCGGGACCCCATATGTACAACAATGCCAAGCAACCAGAGCTTCCAGGGACTAAGCCACTACCCAAAGCCACTATACATGGACTGACCCTGGCTCCAACCTCATAGGTAGCAATGAATATCCTAGTAAGAGCACCAGTGGAAGGGGAAGCCCTTGGTCCTGCCAAGGCTGGATACCCCAGTGAACATGATTCTTGGGGGAGGTGGTAATGGGGAGGATGGGAGGGAACACCCATAGAGAAGGGGAGGCGGAGGGGTAAGGGGGATGTTGGCCCGGAAACAGGGAAAAGGAAAAACACTCGAAAAATAAAAAAAAAAACTCAAGTTAAAAAAAAAAAAAAAAAAAAAAAAGCTCTTAAGATTAGTTGTACGATAATACTGACCCATTTACTTCTACCAAAGCACACAGTTCAAGGTGGTCTACGTGATTATTTCTATTTTCCACCTTCATTTTCTATTACATGAGATTTCCCCCATTGCTAAGTTTGGATGGCTGTGACTAAAATACATTGCTTACACATATAACATAATAAGCCCATTATTACATTAATTAATATATAACAATAAAATTTTCTCTTTAAAGTGAAGGGAAGGGCTGGAGAGATGGCTCAGTGGTTAAGAGCACTGACTGCTCTTCCAGAGGTCCTGAGTTCAATTCCCAGCAACCACATGGTGACTCACAACCATCTGTAATGGGGATCCGATGCCCTCTTCTGGTGTGTCTGAAGACAGCTACAGTGTACTCACATACATAAAATAAAGTGAAGGGAAATGTCAAGGTTGTGTGTAAAGAAAAAAATACATATTATTTTTAATGTTCTATTCATTCTTTGAGCATTTTGTACAATATAATTTAATCATTTTCATCCCCTTTCCCAACTCCTCAAAGTCCCTACACATTCAGCATTATGCACTTTTCTTTTAACTATGTGTATATATATACATATTGATTTTATAATTAAAAGGTATTTATTGATCTCAAGGTTTTTTTTTTTCTCTCAGCATGCTATTAGCCGGTCTCTAGATTCAAACTGAAAGGTAGTTTGATGTGAGAAGCGGTGGATATTTAATGGTATGCTGAAGTGAAGCCAAAAGCACAAATGAAATAATTTCTATTTCCGTGGTGGGAAAAAAATAATTATGATCTGTTTTAAATGTCTCTGGGCATGAGGAGCAAGATCAGCCACTGTGTTATGGAGAACCTTTCCTTTCTGAACAGCACGCTCACTGGACTCGCCACGTGATTTCAGCTCAACGGAGTGGAGAGTCGAGTCACGTGTAAGCTCTGCGGCTCTGACACCGAGCGGTCCAGCTCCGAAAGAAAGAAGCCGGAATCACTCACTTCCTGTACCTAGCCACCTCTGCGGAATCCTCAGCACACCTGCTCCCTTCAAGCTGGGATGCTTTTCTATCAGGTGATCAATGACCTCTACAGTCTAGTTGTCAGTCCTTGGGACTCCAAAGGGATACCGCGCACACAAAACAATTTCAGGGTCAGCGAATGATGTGTCATCTTGCAAAAGCCATCAGGACTGTATCAATTGGCAATTCTTTTCTTTCCCGTCTTAAAAAAACAGCTGCTTTCCCATCTGCCTGGCGGTTTGCCAGAGCAACACCGGCAGTCAGTTAACACAGAGCTGTCAATAATCCATGGTAGCTAGAGTCGATAAAGTAACCAGGAGGGGATATCATTTAATCAAGGGTTTCCAAATAGGAAGAAGCAATTGGGCCTGCTAATCAGATAACTGGGGTGGAGCTATGCTTCGAAATCATCCCGCGGGGCTGATGAACGGCAAGTCCAGCTCAGGCTGGCGTCCTCATCCTTCCTGTGACTGTTAATCTCCGAGTGATGTGCAAATGAGATGGGAATCCGTCCTTCCCTAGAACTTGGCTCCCTCGGCGTTATATTGCTGGCTTGTGTCCGTCACAGATATTAACTAGATGCTGTCCGGAGAAAACAACTTTTGCTGAAAGTTTCAAACAAAATACAGACACCATAGGTCACACTCAAAGTCACAAATGGACCAGATAATAAACAAATAGGTGACTATTAATAGCATGTGTTGCCATGCCAGCAGGGAACTTAGCATCCTATAGAGTTTTTCCTAAGAAATAAGGCTGGGGGCATAGCTTTATGATAAAGCACTGGCTTCAATTTTCTTAAGCTATTTTCTAAGGAAAATTTTCAGGCAATGCTTAAAAGGGACGAATCTACAAAACCCCTTGGCGTAGGACACAGGGATCTAAGTGGAAGAGACCGCAGAATGACTGTTAAGAGTCAGCAGCAGTAGATTACTCCAGTGAAATAGCGTCTTGCAGACACAGCAGAGCTCACATACATCTGAGTCCACAGAGACTGACAGCACACAGGAGACCCGAACAAGTTGAAACTAGACAAAATGTCAGCCCTGGGAAGGGGAAATGAAAACAAAGTCTCACCCTAACCAAGAAGCTATTTCCAATTGATACCTGCTGGGAGGGGGAAAATCGGTTTTCAACAAGAGAGCGTAAAACCATGGATATAGCAACCCTGCCCCATATCAGCCTCATGCCCAGGAGCAGCTGAAACAAAGTAAGATTCACAGTTAGTGTATGCGTGTGTTTGTGTATGAGTTTGTGTGCTTGTGTGAGTGTGTGTGTGTATTTGTGTGTGTGATCAAAGATGTATGTATGAGTGTGTATGTGAGTGTTTGCGTTTGTGTGTGTGTGTGTGTGTGATGTTTTCTTTCTTTCTGTTTAGTTTGGATTTTTTTTCTCCTATTGGTACTATTTGTTTTACCCTTTGGTGTTTGTCTTATGGTTTTTTTAAGAAAGAAAAGAAAGAGGAAAAAAAAACATGAAATTCAGTGGGTAGGGTGGTGGGGAAGATATGAGAAGAATTGGACAAAGGGAAAGAATATGAACGAAATATATTATGTATAAAGAAATTATGTAATTTTTTAAAGTAAACATTTAAATCCCTGAGCTGGCCAGTAAAGACAAGAACTAATAATGTCCATGGTTAACATTTGTTCCATAAAACATATGCTAATACTAGACTATGTGGTATTCTAGATTTTATTTTAGTTACAGGATATATTCCAACTTAATATTTTTCTCTTCTATTTAAATGCAGTGTCACCAAAAAGAGATACCTGTCAGACAGAACCCTAAAGAGAACAGATGCATATGGGAAAGGTTGTTTTTATATCTTCTGAATTGATTGCTAGTGGTGTTTTGTGTTGTTTTTATGATGTATGGATTATGTGTGTATATCTGGGTGCATGTTTATGTGTGTATTCACATGTGTGGGAAGATGCACATGTGAATACATAGAAGGAAAGTCAACATCAGATGACTTCCTCATTTCTACTCTATCATATTTTTTTTTGAGACAGTTCCTCTCACTGAAACTAGACATCATTGATTAGTGTGGGCTGGATGGCCAGTGCGCTCCAGGGGATCTATGGGCAATTCCGAGTGCTGGGATTACAGACTCACCCCTCCACACATAGACTTCTATGTGGGTTTGGGGAACCAAACTCTGACCTTCATGCTCCTCTGGCAAACACATTACTGATTTAGTCATGTCCTTGATCATGTGTGATCATCATGTATTGAGCATAAACTCTTTGAAATCAAGTGTGTGTTGTTGTGAAGTTAATGTGCTGTTCTGGAATGGCGAATTTATAGACAACGCAGGCCGATTTTCAATCCCTCTTAAAGATTCATCAGCTCTTAATAACCTTGCAGTTCCCCATCAATATTTACTAATGAATCTGTGATATCAGTATTAAAGCTTAGGAGATATGTAAAAGGCTCAGTAACATACACCTATAATTCCAGCACTGGAGAGAAGGCAGGAGGATCAGGGGGAGCTCACAGCCATGCTTGTCTACATAGTATGCTTGAGACCAGAGCAGGGTACATGACAACCTGTCGAAAAAAGAAAGAAAAGAAAAAGAAAAAAAGTAAATAGATGAACAATGAAAAGATTTAGTGAACAAATGTTCATTTCTTCTTCAAATCTTCTCCCACAAATTATTGATACAAAACAAAAACACATGTCCATAAAATTAATGCAATTTTATAATTTGAATTGATAGCATTAATTCGGAATTGAAAGCGTAAAGTAAAATAGTGTTAGACTTCATTATGTAAGTCATTAAATTCTTTCCACTCTATGGCATTCTAAATGAGGGGAAATGTTACTCAGTTGTGAAGGCTACCAGGTAAGAAAATCATAAAGTGGATCCTTATCAAAAAACAAAACAAAACAAATCTTCAAAATAAATAGAAGTTACAAAGAAAAACTAATCAGTGTAGTAACCTAGGTGATATAAATTTATATAACACAATCTCAAAATGAGAAAGGACATCTATTTATTTTGTCAAAGCCAGAGTGCATAAATGGCTCCCATATTTACTTAAAAACATCTCAGCTGTAGAAACACAGGAGAGCCCCTGCAATGAGCACTCACTGTACAATAATATGGCTACACAAATAACGTCTACGAACTAGAAAGCTTTCAATGGCAAGCAACTACAAATAAGCCGTTTGATAGAAAAGACCCACATTAATTTAATAGAAGACATTAAACTACAAGGATAATCAAATTCGCATCACCAGGCACCAAGACATTGTTTTTCAATGAAAAATGGAAATTCAGGGTTCGAAATGTTAAAACCTTCGATCATACACTGATGGTGGAAATAAAGATGGCACCAGTATTCTTCCAGAGAATACTCCTGTCAAAATCCCAATGTTCATGCTTTTCTTTACTCATTCTACTTTTTTGAAACCTATTTTAAAGGGATATAAGCATTAACATACAAATAAATATTCAGATATGTTTCAGAGGTATAAACCATGCATGACACAAAGATGTTCCTCATCACGGTGTTCAAGGCAGTTAATGGGAAGAGATGTGTCAAATACATAATGAGATGTTGCTAAAATATTGTTTTAATTAACATAGTTTGGAAATTGGTATTTATTGATGAGGCCTTTTAGAATCTTAATCCCAATTGTTATTAATGTGATTTCTAACTTAGATATTCTCATGTTTTGAAGTAGGGAAAGTTTGTTACCAAACATACACATGATGATCCAGATCTAACAAGGACGTATAAATGAACAAGCTTCCTACACTACATAAAATGTAGGTGATGATATCTCATTGCTTTCGTTTCTTTTCAACTATACAAAGATACCGCACTCGCTTTGATTTCAAGTAGCATTATGAAATGTGTGACTTGGTAGAAGATAAAGTGTATTTTGCTTTGTTCCTGTATTTTTCTACTGGCCCGGAACTCACATGCATCCTAAGCTGGCTGGCCACCAAGCACCAATCTCCCACCCTCCTCAGTCCTGGGATTACATTGGGGCATACACCACAAGCTATATTTTTATTTGTGTTCTGCAGGATCAAATGCAGAATGTCATGCCTCAGAAGTTTTACCAACTAAAACATCTCTGCGGCTCAATAAATAATTCCAATTTTACACAAAGCAATGTGTCCAGTTTTCAACCACACATTATCTATTGTTTGATTAAATAGACAGAAAGGCTCTGATTTGTAAGACCTCAAAGGAGTCTATAATACTACATGAATAAATATGATACAAATACATGTTAGACACATATATGCATGTGTATATTTTACATATTCATATGTATACACCACACAAAACCAGCACATGACGATGTTTAACATACATCTTACCGAGACGTATGGGAGCGCTTGTTTATATCTCCTAAAGACATCTGCCCTGTGTCCTGTCACTTGAATACATTTTAATAAGCAGAAACCCAGAAAAAGCATTTCAGAGTGGGAGCACCATGAATAAACATAAAGGGAAGACTACTGCAATTTGTAGATGAAGCGGTAGAGATTAGATACGGCAGTAAGATGGGGAAGTACAGGGCATGAGACTGTGAAGGCAGACTGAGGGAAGGTTATTACACACACCAATAAGTCCTTCAATAAAGACTTTAAATCTCTTGCTGGGTCTGAAGATGGAAAACGTGCTACCCTATACTGTGATTTTAATGTTTTTAAACTATTTTTAATGATGATTCTTAAACGCATTAACCTCCCTTATAGCCCATCACCCACCAGAGGTAGTGGAAAAGAAAGGCTACAGGGGAAGTGGACCTGCTTAGAAAGGTTCTTTGGAGCAACTCTGTGTTGCCTGGACACCAGCAGTTCAGTTCACAGGTTAGCAGGCAGCGGCAGCTTGATCCACTGGCAAACACTTCCCGGATAACTAGCACCAGCAGTCCAGTTCAGTAGAGTCAGGTTAGCAACCGCAGCGGCGTGACCTAGCAGAGACAACCAGGTCTCAGCCTCGGCTCGAGTCGGCAGGAGGGACCAGCCGGAACACCAGTAGAAGTTCTTGGCTGTGCCTTTCTCAAAGAAGCAGAGATCAGTGAAGACACGAGACCCACAAGTGTTGCACAGCTAGGCTGCACATTAAGCACCCTCTCTATTAACTATTAAAATAATTCAACTGTAAGCACTTGCCTTGATGATGAAAGCAGCACTAAGAAGACAGGGATTTCAGAAGCTCGTGGATATTAAGAATTGGTGCTAGAGGCACGGCTTGATGAAATGCAATGGAGAAAGACGTAGTGCAAAGGAGAGGTGAGGCTCAAGAAAATACACTCTTAGAAAGGGGTTTTCTTAGAGCAAAGATGCAGAAGGGCTAACAGAATAGGATACCATGCTATGCAGCTTACAGTGTGGTATCTAGTGGAGCTACCCCTGAATGCCTGCCTGGTCTGCTGTATGGCACCACTGCCCCTCAAAGAGCTCAGATGCACACCAGCCGGAAGAGCAAATGGTTTAGGATGAAGGAACCCTACCACTGAGCTGGAAGACCCTCCATTCTGTGAGGTAATTCTTCTCCTTCTCCTTTCACTCCTCTCCCTTCTCCCCTTCCTCTTCTTCCTCCTCCTCATTTGACAGTTGAATAAGTGTAATAATCATTTCATTTGCTGTGATAATCTTAGAATGGAAATCCAATCCTGTTGGAAGTACCTGGAGACCCTATGCTCAAGACAAACGGAAGTGTGGGCACAGAGCCGAGGAAGGAGTCGTGCGTCTTCTAGAGACCCCTAGTCTCTGTATCTATGCCATGCTCTCTGTGAGACAGCAGAAAGTAGGAGAGAGATTTATTTTTCTTGCAGCCTGAAAAACTGCAAGCTAGACTGTCGAGCTATATTTCCAATAAGACTGATTGGAGGGTTTATTGAAAGCCAGGCTCTTGGGGCTAGAGAGATGGCTCATTGAGTAAGAGAACTTACTGCTCCTCTATAGAACCCGAGTTTGGTCCCCAGAAACAATATCCAGTGGCTCACAGCCCCCATTAATTCCAATTCCAGGGATTCAATGCCTCTCTCTCTGCAGGCAACTGCACCGTGTGCACACACCCACCTGCAGACATATAGACACAGTCTAAAATAATGAAAATAAATTCTTTAATGGAAAACAGAAAAGGCTCGGGCTCCCCTTTCCTTCTCAGTAATGCATACAAGAAATCAAGGGCGACCAGTATTAAGCATGCAACTTCGTATTTGAAAAAAAAGTCCGTAGCATCAAGTGCCAAATGATTACATTTTAGAAAAGCTGCCGTTTGCAGCATATGGATAAATAGCTGTAAACTCAAAAGCTGCTGTTAACTCCTTCAGTGCACACATTTGTCAGGATCAACACTGATATATATTTATTTTAGTACTTCGGGATCACTATATAAATTTAGTCTGTCGGTGTGACAATGTGCTTTATGCTAAATACCAGCTAAAGACTGGCCTGCAGTTTGCTGACTGTGTGAGCAGCGTGCCCTCCAAAGGACACAGGGCGGTAAATCTCCCCTGGGTTTTAGAGGTTAGGTAGATTTAACTTCCCCTTTAACATGTTTTCATTCTGGCCATGCAGATTCTGCAGAGCCTGGTGGAACGTGAGAAAATAAATAGGTCAGAGAGAGGGCATCACCCTGCAAAGCACCAGAGGCGAGGCGTTGCAAGTTGCCACAAGTGCTTTCCCCCCTTGTCATCATCGGTGCCAGCTCAGGCCTTCATGACTCCCGGGAAACACGCCTATTTGTAAAGTTGGAAAGTCAAAATGAAACTTCACTCATCCCAAATTCTCCGGGAAACTAAAGTGTGGCAGCCCAAAGAAGAACTCCAAAGGACTGAATGCTAATGCAACAATAGGTGCGAGGCCAAACAGACCTGAGTCCTCCAACACGGGCTCCACCAGCTTGTAGCCTCCCCTGATCTAGCCCGTTCTGATGGTTTATTCTTCCTGAACATCCCACTGACCACAGGCCGTGCACTTCTCAGTGACCAGGTTTTGAATTAGGACAGTAAGAAGTAAACATCTTCACTGAAAAATGGTGCTGGTGGTGGGGTTTGCTAAATATCTGATCATTCAGTGTCTAAAATAATTTCTAGTAATTAGAAGTGGCTGTAAAAAAAAAGTCTAAAATGAGGATTTAGTTTGCCTTATTTTAAAGCCAACATAGGAAATAAATTAAGTCCTAATTCACATTCCCCTTCTTTGCCTTCTGCATCACTCCTTTCTGGAATTAATTGCAAACTAAGAATTTGGGTTTTGTTCTAGCATTCAGATAGAGTTTGATGTTTCATTTAAATCTGTACAAGAGATCAATAGAGAAGAAACAACTCTATGTACTTTGGTCATTCTCAACTTACAGATGAGCCTGACACTGCTTTCTATCAATTCTCTTCTTGGCTCTGGAGCATCTGGTCCTCAATAATACAGTGCTTTCTAAATTTGCTCATGAATTCAACACCTACATTCACCTCTATGACCCCCATTGGCTGAGTAAGTAATATATCCAACATGGAGCTTCCTAGTGGAAACACAAAGCACAGATACATTCTTGGGTCTCTAGGAACATGAGCCCAAGGAACAAAGCCGAAAAATAGACAATGGCCTTCAGTGTCTGAAAAGGGACACAGGAGTGTCATGAGCACACTGAGAAGAGTCACTTAGCCTTCACTTGGTGACATTAAATACATTTTCTAAAGTGATGGCTTCTAACATGAGACCCAAGTAATGAAGAGAAACCTTATCCATGGTGACAGTAAGGGACCTTTCCTTAAAAAACGATGTAAACCCAAGACTGAATAATTTCTAGCAAAATTTCATTTAATAGTATAAATATAATTTGGAGAGGGACTAACTGCAGTAAAGAAGGGAAGGGAGGCTGGTGAGACAGGCAGGATCTACCAAAGTCGAACTATTTCAGTTGAATTTCACATTAGAGGGATTCCATGTAGGCACCTATGAGACTCCTCATGTCCTAGTCAATATCATCCCACCATGTTCTATCAGCTGGTCCCGTCACCTCACCTGAGTCAGTGGTCTGTCATCATCTGAATTCTGAGAAAGCCATGAGTCTTACTTTACATCAAGAACTTCTAGATAGGACTTTCTAGAAACTTGAAATGGACCTTTTACATTTCTGTCTCTCCTCTGTGTCGAAAACCTAAAAATCATCCCAAACCAGCTCACAGTGGCCAACTGAGCTGCAGACAGACAAGAGAAGCCTGCCCAGGAGAACGTGCTTTCCAGTCCAGCCAGAAGCATCTACCTAAAGTCTCTTGAGCTTTACAATGAACATGTGCTGTGTCAAGTCATAGAGTGTAGGACTGGCGGCTCTATTATGGTGGGCTGATATTGAGTAGGACCTGGAGGACCCTGTAGATTCCTGTGTGCAATCTCTCTAATGTGAACTCTCAGAATGTTTTACATTATTTTACATTTTTCTACTGTCTATTTCATCAGCCTCATATACATATCATAGGGATATTATTGATAGATAGAAAGATAGATAGATAGATAGATAGATAGATAGATAGATAGATAGATAGATAGATAGATAGATAGATAAAATGTAGCCAGATATATCATCAGGATATATATGTAAATCCATATATATGCATTGCGTAAATATAAAAACATGTAGATAAATATATAAATACAGATTCCTGGGACTGTTTAGGGTTTCTTATGTGTGTACTACTCCTGGGCTGACCACTTAAAGCAGGCTTAGTGAGTTTCTATAACAAGTCAGCATTGGAATTTGAAACTCGGCAGCGTGATTCCTTAACTCATTCCTTTAAATAGTGTATGTCAAATTGTCTTATCACAAAATGTTCTAAATCTTGCCCTTAAGAATATATTAAAAAGATACCACCAAAGACTATTGTAGGCTATAAAAATAAGTATATGAACACCAAGACCCATGAACACTTTCTTCCCATGAATAATGCAGTGACAATCTCAAGAATGTATAGAGTGGTGCCAGGGGAAGTCTGCCTTCCTAACAAGTTTATCTTTGATCACTAATTCATTTACATAGATCCTGTCTGTGTGTCAATCCTCATGACTCGTGGCGCTGCATATTTTAGAACTTGACATATGCATTCTTTTCACAAGACTCTTTTCACAGCAGCCTTCATTTGTTGTCTACAAGAATGAAGAAAGCACGCTACGAGTGTTGAAAGCCCAGTTTCTATCTAAACTAGAGGGCAGAGAGTCAGGCCACATAGTCACTCCAGAAGCCTGGTTCTTCCGCAGCCTGCTGTGTAGACTTTCACTGCACCTATGGGGGAAAAAGGTGTTCATTCACTCAGAAGAATATCTATTGAGCTAAAACTTTGATGTGTGTGTTAGGTTAAGTCGGGGATAGAGTGAAGAATAAGTCATCATTTACAGACCAGTTGGTGAGTAGTCTGACGAAATAACCCAGGAATTGCAATGAATATAAACGAACATGTTACTAATATTCCGCGCCCTATAACCCTGTTATAGTCATTAGAATGGACTGGGAAGTTCCTTTCATAATGAGATCATTTCGACTCACTCTGTCAGGCTGAGAAGCAGGTACCTGCTAGGAGAGATATTTCAGTGATATTATACAGTGAGGGGGAAATATAAGTCATAAATAAACAAGATGTAGTCAAATGTTCTAGAAAGGAAAAGGAAATCAGAAAGCATTCCTGTATCCTCAGCTGCTTATGTAGTCTAGCACAGAAGCCGTGAGGTCAGTTGTGTGGTGATGAATCAGGACCCCCTATGATGCAGTTCGTCAGTGCCCCATCTATAGTGTAGACATCAGGCTACCTTTAGGTTCTGAAGAACATCTAAGGAGTGGGATCTCAGGTGGTAGCATAGTAAACGTTGAATTTCGTAAATCAGCCTTTAACCCACGTAGGCTTATTTCTCTTAAAATATGGCAAATTTTAAATGGTAAGTGAAACTTTTACTGAACTCAAGTTTGGATTAATTTTGAATTCTTCAATAAAAACAAATCTAAATAATTCAAGCGGAAACTCTTCCTAGGTAATTGTTTAACACAAAGGAGTTTTGGGCATTGGTGCTTTGCTGCATATTGACTAGTTCCTACAAAACCCCACTACAGCCTTGCCAGTCCACTTCAGTACAGACATAATAATAATAATAATAATAATAATAATAATAATAATAATAATAATAAGCCAAAGAAGAAGTACCAGGAAACATTTCCATCAATTCCCACTTCCCACAAATTTTAATTGCTCTCCGGACAATATTCCATGTGATCCATTTTTTAATTTACTCTAATTCGTTTGATTTCCTTTTGCTTGAGTCTGTGTCAATTAAAAATGGATTTTAGCTGATAAGAGAGCTACTACAAGAAACAGCCGGGCACACAGAGGAGTAAGAGATGTCACACGCTGTTGTTGGTAAGGCACGGGGTTGTTCTGTGCTTCCTACTCAATCCTCTCTGCTCACGTACTTGTCTGCACTTGTTAGGGTAGTTCTATTGTTTGCTAGTCTCCACAGAAGGCTAGAGGAAAGAGAAGTGAGAGGGTAAGGTATTGGCTTCCCATAGGCAGACATCACTTCATGAGAAATTATACATCCAAGTGACACTGTATCCATATTCAAAAATCTAGACTTCTCCATTAAAATGGGCAAGTGCCTAGGAAGAAAACTTGGGAGAAAGATGGTACCTAGGCAAACCAAATAAACAAGACAAGAGAGCAAGGCACACAGCACTGAACCATTCAAAAGATAATTAGCAATACTTACACTATTCAAAGAAGACATCCGAGGGCACAAATAGGCAGTGCCCCTCTCCAAGGTCAATTAGTGTCTAAAGGAGAAGATACCTAATAAAATAATTTTGCAAAAATGAAAACAATCACATTGGCACACCAGAGAGGAAAAATGTGTGAAGCTATGAAAAATGAATGCTTGTATTGATCCAATTTAAGAAGTTATAAAAATTTCTTGTATTTTTTTTCTAACGTGGGTTTTTTTGTTATTCCAGATAAATTTGAGAATTGCTCTTTCTATCTCAGTGGAGAATTGAGTTGGAACTTTGATGGGGATTGCATTGAATCTGTAGATTGCTTTTGGTAAGATGGCCATTTATATTATGTTAATCCTGTTGATACATGAGCATTGAAGATCTTTCCATCTTCTGGGATCTTTGATTTCTTTCTTCTGAGACTTGAAGTTCTTGCTTGGTTAGAGTACACCAAGGTATTTTATATTATTTGTGACTATTGTGAAGAGTATCATTTCCCTAATTTCTTTATCAGCCTGTTTATCCTTTGAGTAGAGGAAGGCTGCTAATTTCTTCGAGTTAATTTTGTATCCAACCACTTTGCTGAAGTTGTTTACCAGCTGGAGGAATTCTCTTGTGGATTGTTTTGGGATCCCTTATGTATGCAGTCATATAATCCGCAAAGAGTGATATCTCCACTTCCTCCTTTCCAATTTGTATCCCTTTGATCTCCTTTTATTGCCTAATTGCTCTGGCTAGAACTTCAAGTACTTTTAACATGAAGGGGTGTTATGTTTTGTTAAGGGCTTTTTCAGCATCAAATGAGATTATCATGTGGATTTTTTTCTTTGAGTTTGTTTACAAAGTGGATTACATTGGTGAATTTCCATATATTGAACCATCCCTGTATCCCTAGCATGAAGCCTATTTTTGATCACAGTGAATGATCATTTGATGTGTTCTTGGATTCAAGAATTTTATTGAAAAAAAAGTGGAAACATTGTCCTTCACCATTGGATGGGAAAAGATGGGTACAAGAGGATATGGCCAATATATGCTATGCAAAATTTAAAAAAGGTTGATGGTATGATTCTGAGACTAGAAGTAGGAGGGGCATAACTCTCCTGGGCATTCTAGAGAAAGCAAGCTTGGACCATCTGGTCTATACCTGATGCCCATGTGTAATAGCAAACAGTTGTTTCTTTCTCAAAAGTACCTCAAGTTGGATGTTACAGTCATTAGTCTTCTTAGTTATAATCCAAATTAAGATAATGTGTACTATTTAACAAGATACCAGATACCACAACATAAAAGTGGATAGTTCACTGGTGAAAATACCAGAAAAATACAAAACTATGTTTGGAATTTTGTTGTTAGTAACACACCACTGATAAGTTGTTAGTTTTGACAAATGTACCTCAGGCATGTCAGCAAAAACTGGGCAATGAGTATTTAGAAATTTTTTTGTAAATCTAATCTTAGATTTCTGTCTTCTTTAGAAAAAAACCTAAATCCTAACTTTTTTCATTTAGTCAATCTTCATATTTATTTCTTCCATTAATCAAATCACTGCAAGACTAGGCACATCCTCCCCCACTAAGGCTAGACAAGATGACCCTGTTAGGGGGACAGGATACACAGGCTGGCAACAGAATTAGGGACCCCCCAGCTCCAGTTGTTGAGGGACCCACATGAAGACCAAGCTGTACATCAGCTACATATATGTGGGGAATCGGGGTACTAGAAGCAGCCTATGTATGCTCTTTTGTTGGTGGTTCAGCCTCTTAAGAACCTCCACTGGGGTTAGAGATTTAGCTCAATGGTAGAGGGCTTGCCTAACAAGCACAAGGCCCTGGGTTCGGTCCCCAGCTCCGAAAAAAACAAAAAAAACAAAACAAAACAAAACAAAACAAAACAAAAAACAAAAAAAAAAAAAAAGAACCTCCACAAGTTCAGGTTAGTTGATTCTGTTGGTCTCCTGTGGAGTTCCTATCCTCTCTGGACCCGTCAATCCTTCCCCCAACTCTTCCCTAAAACTTTCTAAGCTCTGTCTAATGCTTTAGTATAGGTCTCAGCATCTATTTCTGTCAGCTGTTGAGTGAAACCTCTGAGAGGACAATTACAGTAGGCTTCTCTCTGCAAGCATAAAAGAGTACCATTAATAGTTTCAGGGATTGGTTCTTGCCTTTGGCATGAGTCTCACATTAGGACAGTCATTGATTGGTCACTCCCTCAATCTCTGCTCAATATTCGCACATCTTGTAGGACAAATTTTGGGTGGAAGGTTTTGTAGACAGGTTGATGTAGAAGGTTTTGTAAATGGGTTCCTCCACTTGGAGTTCTGCCTGGCTACAGGAGGTGGCTATTTCAGGTTCCATATCCCCCACTGCTAGGAATCTCAGCTAGAGTCACCCACATAGTCACCCCTAGACCCTCTCCAACCCAGGTCCCTGGCAAATTCTAGAGATCTTTCCCATCATGATTTCCATCCACTCTCCTGGCCCTCTCTGCTCAGCTCTCCCCACACCTGATAGCCCCCCAACCCTCATTCCCTGTCAACTTTTGTTTTTATTACTGATGTTTAAAGACCTTTTAAATAAATCTTGGAAATACCCTAAGTTTACTAAGGAGTTTCAAAGGCAATTGTCCAATGAATGATGTCTGTATTTAAATTTTTGGCTTAGCACCCTGGATCATTAGCTAAGATTCACTTAGTTGTAATAGACATATTTCTATCTATACTAATAAGGCTCCCTCAGAGCCCCTAATAATGATCTAAGTTCTATGCCTCCAGTCTGAGATGCAAGGCTACCAGAATGACCTTCTATGAACAGCAATGCGGTCTCTAAGTTGATGCAAAGTGGAAATGCCCACAGCTCCATGGAGGGGCTCCTGAAGAGAGTCTGGCACACAGATGGCATTTAGTAGCATCTGAAGACAAAAGAGAAGAAACATCATCCTCATCTATCCACTGACATGTGAAATGAATCTACTCACAGATTAAGGGCTAGGTTTATAAAAAGAAAAAAAGGCAGTGACAAGATCATATGACAAGGAGAAGGAAAGCTATGAAAATGATGGATAATATATATATATAATTTATATATTTATATATTTTATGTATTTACATATTATATACTATATTTTATTTATATTTGTTTCCTCAAAATGACTTCCAGCAAGTTTGCTTTGGGTAGCGATCTAAATAAAGATTGGCACATTAAAATATATTCATGGGATACAAGGACTTTGTTCTTTGTACAGAGGATCACATGTTACCAGTGTGGTTCAGGTACTTAGATACACTTCATTCTCAGTCATGGTCATTCCTATGTAGTCAGTTTTGTTTCTTCCTGTAGCCTACAGAATATTTCTATATAGTAAGATGACCTCTGTAGTTCTCAACCCCACACCACGACCTTTAACTGGTGCCATTTTTTCTCTCTCTCTCCAATTATAGTACAAGTAAGTAGAAAGCCAACCATTTTATTTCTCTGTCACCAGAAGAAAATCATTCACTTCAATGTCATGTTCTATATAGACGAAACTATTAAAAGTATCCCAGCCTTCCACTAAGCAACAGGAATGAATGGATTGCTTTTTTGGTAGATTGTGTAAGAAGAAAAGCCTGCCTGATCCAGGAATAGCCACCTCCAGGAGAAGTGGCAGCAGCTGTGGGTGGCTCTCAGTGACTTGGCTAGCAAGCCTGTTTGAGTGCCAGTTCAACTCCTGAAGGGTATACCCAGTGGGTGGTATAAGCTGTAATTTGTTGCTGCCTGGTAGGAATATGAGTCAAGCTCCTTGGAAGCTGCAGCCCTACTTAATTTACCCGTCAAATTGCCTGATGGATATGTCCATGGAATTTTAAAATAGAAGATGATGTTCCCTTGTCTATGAAGCTTCCCCCTTCACAGGGAGCATGTCCATTACCCACCCAAACTGATGCTTCTAATTCAGGGCTCTTCTCTCCCACCTTGATTGGCTTTCTCTTTCTACTATTGAAGAGAGATTATTTGGAAAGGAAGTAAGGAAGTGGCCCATCTTATAGTCAGTTTATTTTTCTAGGAAAAGCTCCAGGAAATCAAGCAATAGTGGCCTCTAGTAGATGCCTGGGAGCATGGCCCCTTAGTAAGATGCCCGGGAGCATGGCCCCTTAGAGCCATGGCACACAGTCAGACTTGGAAATGTTAGAGTGCTAAGAGGGCCGATTCAGCTCACACAGGTCAATGCTCAGACCCTGCTCCTACTTCTTCCTGTTCTGCAACCTCCCCTGGCCCACTTTCCAAAGGTTCTGCACTTCATTTGACCTTGGATTAGAAAACATGGATTAGAAAAAGGGATTAAGGTTATGACACATTCAGTGCAGTCATGACCTTACAGCGGCTTTGGCAGCCTGCAGTAAGTCTATACTAGACTAGCCCAATCTATAGTCAAGCAGGGTTGACAGAGAAAGTTGCAGGGTTCTACCCGTATTTGTTGAAATACTGGCCATTGATAAATTATTGTCTTCAGTTGTGTACCCACTGAGTACCCTACCAGATGAATGAATAGTTTCAACCCATTGTCTCACTAATGGTCCTGGTTCAATCCAGTGGCCATCATAATAACAACAATAAAGTCATAAAAAAGAATGTGGGAAGGGGGGGTTATGGAGAGTAATAGAGGCTGGAGGGAGATCGGAGGGGAGGGTTATAATGATCAGAATGCACAGCATACACATAGAAAACTGCCAAAATACAAACTCAGCACAAGTCTATAAAATTAAAGAGAAATAAACAATTCTTGAAGATTTCTAGTGTTCCCTCAGGATCAGATAAGCAAGAAGAAGCATTTCAGAATTCTGTATGTGGACGCCTGTTGATTTGCAATACTAACTCTGTCCAAAATAGAAGTACCTAGTGTAAAGTCATCAAAAGATGTGTGGATGCTCATGTTTGCCTCATAGTGTTTTAAGCCCCATACATGAGAATACTAATGGGAATTTGCTGAAGATCATCTTGATATTTTTCTTTGCCAGCAATAAAGAACAATTCTATCCATCTCAGCAAGGCGAACTTGATACAGAAATTAATTCACTTAACTAAAAGTTAAATTTGCCTCTTTCAAAATTACTTATATATTTCTAATATATAATAAAGTTCTGTTTCTCTTGTATAAACAATGCAAACAAAACATATGTTCATATGATTGATAGATTTTTCTAGAACTGCATTCCCATAAAATGAAGGAATTCAAAGTCCTTTTGTATCTTCTTTAAGAAATAAGGAAGTAGGTTAAGGATGTCGATGCCAGTGGGATAGAGTTTAAATTTTAATTTGCATAGAAAACATGATCTTAAAAGTATGAAATGTTCTTAATAAAGTAATTAATGCAATATTTTTTGTTTTTTGCAATAATTAATGAAAGCTAAACGCTGACCCAAGATTTTTCTTCTAATTGTTTTTACCATGATACCAATGCCAGAAAACATTGCTTACACTAAAATGAAAAGTCTTATAGAAGAAACAAGGTCAAACTATCCACCATGTAAGACAGTATTAATAGCTTTAATATAAATCATATTCTTGGAGCTGGAGAGATGGGTAAGCGGTTAAGAGCACTGACCGCTCATCCAGAGGTCCTGAGTTCAAATCCCAGCAACCACATGGTGGCTCACAACCCTCTGTAATGAGATTTGATGCCTCCTCTGGTGTGTCTGAAGACAGCTACAGTGTACATATATAATAAATAAATAAATGTTTTAAAAATCATATTCTTACATACCAGTAAGAAACAAATAAAACCTAAAACCACAATAGGTAAAAAATGTGGAAGAGCAATTTACCAAGAGGTCAAGTGGCCAGCACAGCCCTCGAAGGACCATTATACTCACCAATAATCTTTGAAAATTCATCTTGAAAAGGTATCATGTTACCCTACATTACTACTCACATCCAGAACTGACAGCATCATACTTTGTTGACTCAAACACATACTTAAACAATCTATAAGAAGTAGTTTTTCTGTCACAAGATGCAATGAGATTGTCTGAGGTAAGTCTGGCTTCTGCCCTAGATTTAGCCACTTTCCTAAGAAGCTATGATTCTTCATTTTATCCAAAGAATAAAAGCAGCTTCCAAGAGCTGGAACCTAGGGATGCTGGTTGCTAGTGTGACCAGCAGTGTGTGTGTGTTTCAATGTTTCTGAAGACACCTTAGAAAGCTAATTAGGACTCCCAAAAATGTTCAATGAAAATTGCTGAGTATATTATGAGAAACAATACAAACAGTCATCTAAAAACAGTATCATTTATTTTCTGTTTTGCTATTCTATAATACAGGGGAACTAAGTGGACTTAAGTCTACAAATATTGAAATCGGTATTTTGTATGGTTGTAATAAAAAATAGAAAACAATTAAGGAAAAGTAGACATTGCTCTTGGATCTAGAAATTAAAAGCTGCTACTTAAAAAAATAATCCAAGAATTCTAAAAACCATGAGGATAATGCCCCTCCCCACTGATTTTTTTATTGTGTACAATTACAAGGAGTGATATACAGCTAGCTTCATATCCATTTCATAATACTTTATGTAAAATATATTTATTTACCATTTTTGCTGGGAAAAGTTTGTAATAATTCTTAATCTTCCTTTCTTTTAATTCTATAGTTGCTGTATAACATCTGTACTTACTAATGAAGCAAACTATTATAATTTGATAGGATATACAACATAAATCAAATAGCCAAAATTGGCATTTTAATTTTATCAACTATCATAATTTCTATCTGTTGAGAACCCTCATAATCTTTTCAAGATATTCTCTGGGTATAGAGCATGAAAATTGCTTCTTCCCTTGTTTATTTCTTAAGACTACAGTGGTTTATATGTTTACACTGAGAAAATTGCTACTAATATCTGTCCCCAGCCACTGAAGCCCTTCCTCCAAGGAAGCTAAATGACCATGATGTGCTTTTAAAATAACTTGCATGGACCAATGTTGACTCACACTCTATTAATGCTTTATACATTACTAGTAGGGTAGCTAAGATGTAAGAATGGTGGTATATTGTATACATTGGATAAAGTAATAACTAAAAAACAGAAGACCCACGTGTGCTATACTCCCTTATTTTGAGACCGAGAGGTCCTAAGAGCAATGATGTCATAGTAGCCACCATCATCTCTAGGGCCCAGCTGCAGGCTTCTTACCTTGTACTCCAAATAAAACAAAGAGTTCAAATAAAGAGTGGCTAAATCAAGGGGCCAAGCCAGAAATACACAGAGAAACATCACAGCATCTTGTGACAGATAACAGGAGGGTTAACACTGCTTGTATCTTGTTTGGGAATCAGTACATGCTACTGGATCTATGTATTCTCTGTGAGAATCATTAGGAGTCAGAATTTTCATCTTGTGAGAGGTTGAGCCATTGTTAAGTGGGGGAGGCTGATTAAATTAGTAAAGAAAATTACCTTGGTATAGCTTCCATGACGGAATCATAGTGACTTTGTAAGAAGAGAAAGACCACAGGCATGCACATGAGCTCCACATCTCTCATCTCACGATGTTCATACCCTTCTAACCCTGATGGTAAGAAAGCTTTCATCTGCTTCAGCCTGTTCATCAGAACTTTGCATCGAAACAAGTCATTTCTTATTTATAAAATACCCATAATCAGACATTTTATTGCAGTTGTGAAATTCAGACTGATACTGATGCTAAATATTTACACACACAACAGTAAACACATCTCAACAACATATCAAGTCAACTGATGGAGCTGTGAGTGGTTCTAGTAAGTGTGGAAAGTAGCCAATAATTAAGAGCTATAGTACTGGGTTATAAACCCGAGTGGGCAATACATGTGAATGACTGCATACGGATGCTAACATATAAACGAATGTAAAAAGTAACAGAGGAAGACCATCTCTCACAGGGAATTTGAAATAATTTATGAATCTTTTACTAAAGAGAAAAGGCATAGCTCTTTACACCTTATGTATGAACCAAGGGTGCTGATTTTTCTTCCGAGAAAGGTTTGCAAGGCAGAACAGAAAAGAGTAATTTTACATGGAGAATTCTTTTTTTTACAAAAAGTCATCCCAGACATGAAATCAAAAGAATCATCATTAGAGAAAGGTTATGCTGAATGTGTATATGCTTGCGCTAAAGTAATCAGAATGGTATTTGAATATTTTGGCCTAAGAACGCCCTACGAAGCAGGGTGGGAAAAAAAACCACACAAATCTCAAATGGGGAACACCTAAGAAGAAGTATATGTCAAAACTGTCAATATGCTAATGAATGGATGAATGAATGAATGAATGAATGAACGAATGAGGAAAGTCTAAAACACAAGAAGAACTTTGGTAAATACAAAGACTAAATGGGAGGTACTCTGAAGGGAATCTTAGAATCAAACCTGTCTTTACAGGCAAATTAAGAAGTTTGGGTATCTGTTTCCCTCCCACCTCTCTCGGGTGGGCGTGACAAATTGTGAATAACATGTCCCTACTTCTAAAGGATATTTTCAAACTGACCACATTAATAGAGACTAACTAAGCTTATCCTCAAGATATGTTTTACATTTGAGGGGTAGTGATATTATGCATTGCTAAAAAAAAAGCCAGGGATTTAAAATAAATGTCAAACTTTAAATATTGTGACGTGTAGCCAATAAATGCTATCTAGTATCAGTAATTATTACTTGTGCAATTCAGATCAGTAGGGGAACTTCCCAAAGGACTGTGGAACATATGTCATCATGAAGAACATGTGATCTACAATACTATCCGTAACATTAATTGCCTTCCCTTATTCATCTGTGGGAGAACACAGGTTGGTTCCCATCCCATAAGAATGGTGAGATAAGAGATAATTATTGTGACATGGTAAATATCATCCTGACCACTAACCTTAAAAGGTCACATTGTCCTTTATTTCTAAACACCACATTTTAGTGTGACAATCATCTCTCATCTTGTCTCAGATATTGAATTAGCATAAAATGCCTTTGGCAGATGATACACATCAATTTCTAATTGCCAAAGGATTGTTAACTAGTTTATTATATTTAATGAGTATACACCAAGCCAGGTCATCCAATGTATCTGAATTCCACCTAACACCCTGTGTCTCCACAATGCAGAAGTAGACACCCAGCGAGAAAGGGTGTCGGTCCAAATGTATGAGCTTCCAAGCCAACATCAGAGTGCAAGCGGAGTGTCACAGCCCAGAGCAATCAATGCAAATCTATGCCAGAGTGGGAAGGTGTTTTAATTCCAATAATAGATATCCTGTGATTGATGAATCTTTCACAGCTGTTTGCTATGGAGCTGCTTAATTCAAACATGCTGGCAAAGGTGACTGCTGACTTTAGCAAGTTGTCAACAGCAGAGAGCCACGTGCAGCCTCAAGCTGGTTCAAAGGAATGGCTGGGTTATGAGTGGGGACCTGAAAGTTGCTGGAAAGTTACTATGTAATCTGAAAAGTCGAATCCCATTAGCTTCGTAATATCACTGAAGAAGAGACAAATAGAGCCCAAATTAGTGACTCATTTTGTAGTTATTTCTGTCTTGCCTTTGACACGATCACCTACCAAGGCTTTCTCAGTGATCAACAATAGTTTCAAGGAACAGTTGTGTCAAAAATGTGACCTTGCATGATATATTCATAACTCCGAGAGATTCCACTGTCTTCAAAGTGACTGTGTATGAATTTATTTAGAATCTATTCCCTTACTTTAAAAGGAAGTGATTGAGATTCCATCTATAAAACACATTTTAAAAGGCTTAACCATTCAGCCTTATAAATCCTTTTCTTTCTACTTAATCCATATGAAGTATAGCATAGTCACAAAGAACAAGCATATCACTCCTCAGGACTGTTGACAATTCTGCAACATTTCTAGTAACAGCAGGAAATAGTTCAGTCAGCAAAGTGCTTGCTGTGTAAACACAAGAACCTGACCTCAATCTCTAACACTCCCATCAAATGCCGACCATGTCTACACACACCTGTAGCTCCAGTATTTGGAAAGGGGAAATAGAAGGGTGACTAGAGTGTTCTGGCCACCAGTATAGCTCCAGGTTGCCTGTCTCAAAGGAATTACGTAGAGAAAGATAAGAGAAGGACACCTCACCTCTGACCTCTCTGTGAGCATGTGGTGTGGCATGCACACACGTGCCCACACATGTGTACATATACTACATGCACGAACACAGAGGTTGGGACAGAAAGGAGAGAGTAAAAGAAAAGGAAAAAGAAAATATGAACGTAATATGCTACTGACAGGGAATATGAGCATCTGAGTCAATCCAATTGCAGGCACTAACATGGACAGAAGATACTAATGAATACCATGAAGAGTACGCAGCACAAAGGCAGTTAACAGCACATTGGCTGCCTAGGCCAGAGCATCCATTCTTCTTTCACCCCTGTACCTATTATGGTCTGACCCTGAGATGGGAACTTGTGACTTGACTTTGGACTTCCTTGGGAGACTTCCAACAAGGACTTCAATTTTAAGGATGCCTTGGTGTCATGATTACTTGTGTACTGCAAACACTATGAGTCCACCAGTTTCCTACTTCCACTGCTAACAGTGAAGGTACCTTAATGGCCATTACATGTGACCCTGGCACTTCTTATTGGCCAACACTCTGCTCTATACTTGAAAAAGCTCCTATCCCTAGTTCTACAAATTCAGTAATACCATCGAATATGTAAAGGTGTTTCAACATGCTTCCACTCGTTTAATAAAACAGACCATTATAAAAGCAACCATGGAGGTTTAGCTACTGGCTCTATTAATCTGTACAGAAACATGCCATGCTCAAAATATAGCTACTATTCATGCTGAGATCATCAGACTCAATATTTTTTTCAAATACTTATTGCTCAAAATAGAGAAAGCTCTTCCTTCCACATGAAGTGATGCCAGCCATTCAGGTTGATCATACAACAGTGTGCTGGAAAGACCCATGTTAAATATATGTTTAACAGCTATGTCTTTATGACAATAGTCTGCATTGAATCTAGGAACTTTAAGAGAGTACTTTTTTTTAATAAATGAAGTGTGTGGTAGAGCAGTAACACTAAGTGAATGGAAATGCTTGTGGAAAATATTCTTAGACGGGGGATTCAGAAAAGTAACCACTGCCATGGCTTCAGCGTGGCTTTGGTTTGGTCGAGCATTTCATAGCCTGATGCACATTCTACTTGTGATTATCCAACACAGCATGGGACTTAGGAAAAGGTTGGCTCACCTTCAGCTCTTTATTTTTAGCTAGCCTATAGGTTACTTTAATACTTTTGTGACAATAAACTTGGTGTATTTCCCAAAATGAGAACAAGGTCTACATAGTAACTATACTGATGGGTAGAGTTTTCCAACAGCCAAAGTTATTTCTTCATCCTACTGGACTGTTTGTTTATTCTGATGAGGTGAATGTAACTACTTGGGCAATATCGCCATCATCACATTGTTAATTCCCTAATCAAAGCTAGGTTAATATTAAGTAAACACAAATTTTAATGATATCAGATGCCCTGCGCATGGGGATAGAATTAAAGAATGAGGAGATAAAGTATAAAGCATTCTTGGCCATAGGACAGACTCATCCATAGCTTCTCACAGAATATAAAAATCTATTGAAAGCCAGAATACAGTATCTGATCATTTGCAGCAAGACAAAATTCTGAGAAATGCTGAGATGAGCCACATTTAACAGGATAATAATAAAAATGGTAATATCTACTTAATCATTAGTTCTGAAGAGTGATGAAATAGCTAGTTCTTAAGACTACTCAGAATAAAATTATATAAGTATATGCTAATGTGATTGTCTTTCGGGGTCATAAAATTATATTTCACCAAAGGGAAAACATTACTTAAGATTTTATTATGAAAATGTGAAAAACAAGAATGCCAACATGACTCTGAAATCAATAATAACGAACCTCCCAATTTTGTCCTATACAATCTAACCTAAAATACCTACATGGTATTCACTATATTCTTCACTCTCCTTGTGACATCCAGAAAACTTATTCCCAGTAGCCATCAGAAAGCATTATGGTGTATCTGAATAGCCTAAAAGTAACTGTCTTTCCTCAATCAGGAGCATTATATTTGCTTCTACTTAGAACCCACAATTAGAAAGAGTCATGGAATAGGCCCTTACTTCCATTGTCTTAAAATTAATTTGACTTCATCATCTATAAAGAAAATGCTGTATACTTCCATGGTTTGAAATATATGAGAGAACTTTACAATGTGCCATTTCTAGGCCAGGCCTAATATCAGAAATGTTAATTTCTTGTTAATCCATTAATTATTAACAACATCTAATCATTTTAATAAAGCTCCCTTTGAATTATTAAACCTATCTAATCCTCCAATACATGTGAAGGAAGTTGGATGCTCCCAACCAGAAGGAATTTTGCTGAGCACTGAAATAAGGCCAGAGAGGCAAATTCTGCATATAATAAAGGGGTGATAGACTTGCAGTTTTGGAAGTGTTTAAGGGCAGGGAATTGTACTTAGAGGGAACCAGATGCTTTAGAGAAAGAAGAATAAAAAGAGACAAGAGGACTGGAGGACAAGGGAACAAAGGAAAACTCATGTCTGAAATTTTCTATGTTCTAAATGACCTAGTTCTCAACTCTTTCTAGAATATATTACAGAGGATTTCTACACTGACTCCTGACTGCTTTGTTTTTATTATTAGTTGAGGAAGGATATAGAGAGGCACATTCATGAGGAAGTTGAAGGAATACCTTCCTTCTAGATTGCTCGTGGAAGATCTCATACTCTTGGTCTCATCACATGTAAGGCATTGAGCCCACTTACCACGCTCAACACTCAGGAGAATCTGAGTGCCAGTTGCCCATCCCGGATTCTCCATTAGCCTAAGAGTAGCTCCTGTATACTCATTCAACAGGCGACATTTGAGTATCATCGACTCTTCTAGGGACACTCTGGTAGGACTGAATCAGATGCTTATCTTCCCTTAGAAAGAAGCTCCATTGAAACCAGAAAGTCTCCTAGGTTTCTTCACTTATCTTTAATGTAGGCTGGTCCCCCTACTACTCTCTCTTCCCAAAACCTTCTGTACCTACCTACCCTTTAATTGTACCCCACCTCTGTTTTCATTTCACCTTTGTTCTACTATCTCCTTCAGTTGAGTTTTATCTTCAGTTGGAAGACCATATGTTTCCACATGGCTTTTTCACACACTATTTTTGTTAAGATGTCAACCAGCACTTCATTCCTGTTCTCCATTCTCTTCATGCTCGAACCTTTCCACTATGACTTCATTTTGCCTGAATTGTGCTGTTACCCGTGTTAAGGAGCCCACTCTAGTTCTCTGGCTTCTATATGTTGTCTGAGTTAAACATTCAAAACAAACAAGAGTCAAAGTGAAGAACCATGTATGCGAGAGAGAAAATTTACCTGGTATAATTTTTCCAGTTTCATCTATATTCTGCAAATTTAATGATATTAGTTTTCTTTACAGCTGAGTAGTATTCCATTATCTGTTATAACACATTTTTCCATTGTTTCCATCAGTTCATGGACATCTTATTGATTCTATTTCCTAGCTATTGTGAATTGAGCCATAGTAAACATGAATGTTTTTAAATATCTATTACCATATAGGGTTATTTGAATATATGACCAGGCATGAGGCAGGTTGATCATCAGATAAGCAAACTATGGAAGAATTCTTCCAATTAATTCCTTTGGGTTTCTCACAGGACAAGGATCAAGGAATGCTAGTTTGTTGCCATTTTTCACCTTCTATTGTTCTTACTGGCACTGCACTCCTGGTTATATATTTTCTAATGTTATTAAATCTGATTGTGTGTTTACTTGTTATGAACTTTGAACTGCAATTAAAATCATTGAAAGTCATTTGGAATTGCATCACATCTTATAAATTATTGCTGAATTTTAACTCATTCAGTCATGTCTCTAGCCTGCTAAAAATATACCAGCACATGTGCATACATACACTCATGTAATTCAAATTAATCACTATATTTTATCACATTTGATAAAATATACAAACCTAGTGAATAAAATTTAAGTCTCTATTCCTCTGGATATGACCTAGAAGTAAATAGTGCAAGAAAGGACATGACTTATCCAGGATTACTGCCTGGAAATGTTTCTGAGGTCACCATGCTACTAGATTACTTTCTGCTGTCATCCCAATCAACCTTGTCCTGTGACAGTGCGAGCTGTTGCCACTTGGTGTTGTTGAGAACAGTTTTCTTAATATCAAGCAAAGGTCTGTTTGTGAAGAACTATTGAGGAATGTTGTTTCCTACCCATATCTAAAAATAGATGTATTTCTCATAAGTTACTGACTTTGTTCTATATCCTATGAGTGATGTGAGTTGTAGAATTGATCATGTTTCCTTTTTGACATGTGGAGCTATGAAACCCAATCCCAGAGTAGTTCTGTGACCTGTATCTTCTCAAACATTTGCAGAGCAGCCTACGGCACAAGAAGCAAGGACTAGTTCTCAGGACTTTGCCTCAGTTGACCTGCACACCCTGCCAACAAGCAGCTATGTCAGAACTGCTCTAAGTTAAAGATAGGTGATACTGTGTCCTAACCTGACTGTCTCTTAATCCATGGTTTCCTTACTAACATGTGTTATTGTCTTGCAGGGTGTTGTTTTTATTTCATCTGTTTATTCATAAAACAATCGACAAATTAAAATGTCAATCTTCAGGATAGCAGGAAATATTTTCAAATCATATGTTTGAAAATGAGTGGCCATTTAAACTACATAAAGAACTCAAGTAGATCCATAGAAATATAATTCCATTTTAGGATTAGCAAAATAAATGAATAGAATTATTTTGAAGAAGACACACAGGTGACTCACAGGTGCATTTAAAGGTTATGAACATCACTACTTATTAAACAAACAGAAATCAAAACCTCAATAATGAGACACTTTGCTTGATAACAGAGGGCTATTAATAAAAAGACAAGAGAAAACCAGGGCTATTGACAATGAAAAGGGAAGAAAACTCTAACAGTGGGAATCCATATCAGAATATTAATGCTAGAAATAACGTATGATTTAGCAAGCCTCCTTCAGAGAATTCTAAAGGAAATACAATCTATATCATAGAAAAATGTCTATCCCATATTTATCATCATGTTATTCACTATATAACTAATCTAAGAGTTTCTCAGTGGATCAATGATAAAGAAATTATGATATACAATACCTAGTTTTGATGGCACTACAGATCAAAGAGAATGAGTCACACATGCTGGCAAGTGTTATATACATGAGTTATACTAACAACCCAGTAATACAATAGTACACACACATTCACACATATGCACACCTGAAATCATATGCATAATTCAACCACTAACAAAGAAGAAAATCCCACTGTTTATGACAATTTAGATCAACCTGAATGAGATGACATTGTATCAAGTGAAGTAAACCATGCACAAACCATCAAATCCTGTATGATTTCTTTAACATGGACTCATAGAAGGAGAGAACATCATAGTGGTTGTCAGGAACAAGATGAGGAAGGACTAGAATGATTCCGC
Source organism: Rattus rattus (assembly GCF_011064425.1). NCBI lineage: Eukaryota > Metazoa > Chordata > Mammalia > Rodentia > Muridae > Rattus > Rattus rattus. The sequence continues at coordinate 154,489,468 of NC_046157.1, forward strand.
TCTGAAACAAATGTTTAGTTGCACGATGAACACATTAGGCCAGCTGGAAAGGACATCTGTTGCCTCTCTAGTCAGATGGCTCTTAGGAGCTTATTCCTTGGGGTAGAAGAAAGGGACTAGACTTGAAAAATCCTTAAGAATATTCCAGACAAGAGACATGAGTCTACTGAAAAGCTGAGGTTTCGTTATAAGATTATAAAATAATTTCTCCAAAAGTCCTCATTCCTAACTACCGAACTAACCACATCTGGGATGATATGAGTTACAGATGGAAAGAAACACTCTAAGCCAAAGCACTAAACAAAGCTTAAATCAAGGTCCATAAGAAATAACCGGGATTTGATACAAGACATAACTCAAGAAGGAGCCAAATGATTGGAGAGACAAACACAAATCAGAAGACTCCACAATAAGCTGTCCCTTCTGATATGACACAAACGAAAATTTCCATACTGTCTTGGTAATTCATCTGTGAATTTAAAGACATAGTTAGCATAGTGGAGTGTTTACCCACAGTGGGCAACTGTATCCCACCCTTCTTACTCCAGGCTCAGGGATCATCTTGGAAAAGGGACCAGAAAAAAAAAGTTAAAGGTCACAGGTCAAAGAGGACTGGAGAGAAAGCTGTGTTCTGCACATGACACAATTGATGGTGTGGTTGCCTGCACTGAGTGCAGTACTAGGTTGAGACTGTCAACATTTTGGTAGGAGACGAGCTCACAGGTCTCCACCCCTACTGAGGAGCAATTGAGAGCTGAAGACTTCCGAGAGAGAAAGAGTTAATTTTCCTCAAGGGTGTGGTCTCTGGTAGATGGATCAAGCCCCATACTCCTAAGCATGTGGATAGCATGAATTGGGCTCAATGGAATATTAAAAAATGAATAAATAAAGGAGGACGTGAAGATGGTGGAGATGTGAAAGTGTATCTGGAAGAAGTGAGAGTGGGGATGAATATGATCAAAATATGCTGCATGAAATTCTCATCCATTAATAAAATGTTATATTTTAAAGCCTTAAGATAGTCTCTAGTAACCATTTTTTAAAAAGATTCATCCATTGGCCTGGCATGTACCTTATTGCTGGCATGCTTACTAAGCATGTGCCAAGCCCTGGGTTTGAGACATCTGAAAACACTAAAAGTTACACTACCAATGCTTTGATTTGTGATATATATATATATATTTATATTTATATTTATATTTATATTTATATTTATATATATATATATGTTTATTTTTTCCACAGAATTTATGTTTCTACATACACTACTTCACCCCCATGTTTCATCCTTCAATATTATGGTTATGATTAGCACTCCATTGTACTGTACCACAACCTATCAGTCTACTTCTGACATTTCTGTTGTTAGCAGTCATTTGATATACACTTTTGTAACTTACTCCTACAGTTATTAGCATGTCACAATTAACCCTGTAGGGACATCTCAAAGAGTAAAATAATGGGTCAAATTTTGAAATGTTTTCTTTTCATGATTATTAGATTATACCAAAATTCACATGCTCATATTTACTAGGAACATCACAATAGTACTACTGACAAAATTAAAAATATTTTAAAGTAATGAAAATTTCTCTAAGAAATGAACTCGTAGAATTAGCAATAAAGTTATCACATCTACAAATACAAATTTTTTACCTATTAATTTGATATCCAAATAGCGTAAAGGAAGGACTTCCATGCTGCTAAAGTAACACTAGATAAGAAGAGGTAAAAATGAAGAGTTATAATAAAGGATCTCAGAGGATGAAGATGTAAATTATATAAAAGGAATGAAGTGCTATGAAAAATTATTTTTTAAAAGATTTGTCTATAGTAAATATCAGACAATTAACTTGCACAAAGTGAAAGAAATAACAAACCACTGAAGAACATCCCTACTCCATCTCTAGGTACCATTTGAAAACTAACAGTACCAATATATTCTTCTTTTTCTTCTTGTCAATACAAAGACACACGAGGAACCCCAAGTCATGTATTCACTGGCTATTTCTCTCTCCAAAGCTTGTTTCTGATATTCTTTCTATTATGTATGAGACATAGGTATGTCCAAGACAAATATGTTAAACATGCATTTATTATAGTGATAGACTTTTTTCAAAAATACATTCTGGGTGCAAATGTTTATGATTATACAAAAGTCCATTAGTAACTCCTGTGTCACTGGAAACATTTAACGTCTGAAACACACACACACACACACACACACACACAAACACGCAGTGTCTGGTGAGTGATGTCATGAGAGAGGCAGCGAGGCAGGTGTTTACAAAGCAAGTCAGCTTGGCTTAGTTCATTTTTTGGCTTCATCGCTTAACAGCTGCACGGTTTCACCCCTGTGTTTTTGAAGCACAGAGCAAAAGCCAAGTGTGCTTCCTTCCTAAGCTTCAGATAAAAAGCTTGAGAAGAGTACTCCAAGTTCTTGTACATCTGGGCTAGCAATATACAGTGATGACTGCCAGGGGCTAGGAGTGCGACTTGTCATCCCATCTTGAAGGTAAACGATCCATGCCCTATGGTGGGCTGTGTTGCTGAGCTCTGATGTTTGCTAGGTTGCATGTGTCAAATGCATTTGATGGTTTCCTTGAAATGTACATAATCATAGATCAAGAGGCACCCGAATATAGTCTGATATTGTGTTTACAGTACTATATATGAGTGTATATTACAATCAGCATATAAATATACAAATTCACATGTGGACACATGTATATATTTGAAAAGTAAATGTTGTGTATGTGTTCAAAGTTAGGAAATTCCTCATCATAGCCTGGAAAGGTATATTCTTAATTCTGTCTTATAAAGGCCAGGGCTGATACTGTGACACTTCATGGTTTCCTTGAGGGCTCGCAGATGGTAAACAACTCCGTGGGATTTAAAAAGATATATGTGAAAGATAACAATAAGGCCTCACCTCACCATTTATGCTACCACAGTTGCTCCCAGTATTACAATGTTGATACACATTTCTTAGTCTTCTTATTGGTAAAAGAAAGTGGCTCTTGCCCCAAATATTTTCACCAAGAAAAAGCTTGGGAAGGATTTGTAACAGTGTTATTGAGAGGCTGATTATGTGCTTGAATAATGCAAAGAAATGTCAAATATATGCATATATACATAAGAGCAGGAAACAGACATGAACCCTGTGGAAGAAAAGCTATCTGTGAGTCACAATTGTACACTGTGAGGAGTGGGTGACACTCTATGAGTGCGATACTTAAGATGAAAATAGAGATTGTCATTAAAATAACTATTTAATTAAGTGATTTGTTAGCCCAGACAATGAAGGTACTATGTTTCTCAGTGGCTAGAGCCGTGACGAGAGACTGGAGGAATTGTTTCAACTGTCTCAACGAAGAAAAGAAACAGCGAAGAAGCTCTTTGACACAGTGTCAGGATGCCCACTGTCACCTATCCCCACCCACCAGCCAAGGTCAGAAGATAAATCAGTAGAACGAATATAGAAGCATTCTTTCCTTCTACCACAAGACTGAAAGGACTAAGAGGGCATCACAAAGTATCTGTTAGAATTCACCAGAACTGTCAGTGTTGATCCTTTCCCTTGTAAAGATAGATAAGAGATAGAGAGGAAAGGAGAAAGAGCAAAAATTACTCAGAATTAAACCAAGAAATGCACTTAACTATCTCTGAACGTGGCCACAATTAGAACTTCCAACAATGGTAAACTGCATGGAGGGAAAGAGATGAACAGCAGAGTAGCACGAAGAAATGGCCGCCAACAGTCTGGATAGCAAACCAAGGTCCACGCAGAACTGCAAACAAAGCAGTAGATCTTTCATAAGAATCATCTCAAACCCTGCTCTTCTGAGGCAGAACATGCTATGGAGGTTGGTCAATGTATGTGAATTAAGAGTTCTTATGAAAATTACGTGCAACAAATAGAGATTTGGAAAAGATATTTTGAGACAATGACACCCATGACAACAGTTTCGAGAGGAGGAAGAGAAGAAACATTCAAGGTAATAAAATGTCCTGAGGAGCACCTGGGACGGGGCTGAGGGGGTGGGGGTGGGGCGGGGAGGTCAGTTCAGGTCAAAGGGGCTCTGAGAACAAGGCAGAACAAACAAAATACATACATTTTTATTATGTCTATTGTGCTAATGACAGTCAGCTTGCTGACCTAAGCATTGTTCAGTAATGTACTATTTTGGAATGGATAACAATGTTTCTAGGAAAGATTAGCGTATGGTGCAATCCATTGAGGAAGCAAGGTATTCTTACCCACTGTGGGTAGGTAAAACTGGTGTGTTGGTACTGCCCTCCCCTGACTCTTTGCTGGGAGATCTACATTTTCTTGCCCTCAGAAAGTGCTATTCTTGGTCCTTGGGCTTTGCTACTCTGACATGCACACCAGTGCACTCAGGTTCTCAAGCCTTTGGATTTGGACAGAATAATTCCATCAGCTTGCTTACTTCTCTAGATTACAGACCTATATAACTATATGAGCCAGTTTCCATTTATATTCTCTCTCTCTTCCCAAACACACACACACACACACACACACACACACACACACACACACACACACACACACACTCTTCCGGGTTTATTTCTCTGAAGAACACCACAAACCCAATATATTTGTATTTTGAAGATAAAAGAAACAAAAATCTACAAGATGAAGGCAGAAAACTAAAGAGATTATCTGCAAGATAAAGCCTTCATGTTATATTAAAATTCTTTTCATAACAGAAAATGACAGGAGGCAATGAAGCAATATTCACAGAGTTTTGATGAAAAATGGCTGTGAAATGAGAAATTTATTGGAATTTGAGGGGAGAGAAAAGGAAAGATAATATCAAACATAGAAAGTCTTAGAAGGTATTTCAACCAGCTTCATTTTCTGAAGGAAAAATAATCTGTGAGGCCAATTACATTAATTACATAAATTCCTACACTTAGGCATTGTGTTAATTTGCTAGCCTTCCCGTAACAAAGGAATACACACTGGAAGGTTTAAATGGCAGAAATATGGCCTCACTTGGTTCTACCAAACTGGAAAACTGAGGACAGGAGACTGCTGGCTTTCTTCTGAGAAAAGGCTATCACCTTTTCCACTGATAGACGCTGACAAGTTTATAAAAAGAAAAAGAGAGGGGTTTGTGTTCTATGGAGGTGTGGTGAGGTATGAGGAAGGGGGTACCTCTGCCAGCCCATGTTGAGGAATCCCTTCTCCTTGATGGGCCAGTCAGACAATGGTATGATGGTATAGTATAGAATAGAGTTTATTCAGGACATGGGGAGGGAAGTTAAGAGGTTAGTAGTAGAGAGAGAGAGAGAGAGAGAGAGAGAGAGAGAGAGAGAGAGAGAGAGAGAAGAAGAAGAAGAAGAAGAAGAAGAAGAAGAAGAAGAAGAAGAAGAAGAAGAAGAAGAAGAAGAAGAAGAAGAAGAAGAGGAATAGAGGCCTGACATGAGCATGTGGAGAGAAGGGGTAAAGGGAATGGGGAGAGAGGAGACAAAGGGGGAAGAGGGGAAGAGTAGCAAGAGAGAAAAAGGGAGCAAGAGAGGGAGGAGGGGGCCCCTTTTATGGTGTCAGCCATACTTGGCTATTGCCAGGTAACTATGGGGGTGGAGTTTAGACAGAATGTTAACAAATGTCCAACTCTCCAAGTGTCCTCATGTGGTCTTCCTTCTGTGCAGCTTGTGTTCTTTATTTTAAATCGTGTCATTGTTGCATAATTAATATATTAAAACCATTCATGTTCAACGTGTACAATGAAATGAGTCTAGTCCTATGCTTACATCCATCATCATAATTAAAGTAATAAAGATATCTCTCCCACCCCAAGGGTTTCCTTGTGTGCTTTGGCTTTGGTTTGTCCTGGTCCTATGGTAAGAACACTTACCAAGATCTACTCTTCTTATACAAACTCCAGGGCCGTTGGTTTAGACCCACCATAGAGACCATATTTCAATCAAACTACCCCAATAAAGACCCTATCCCTTTAATACACTTACTTTCTGACCCATTGAGTTAGTCTCAGATACATTTTGGACAAGAAGAATACAATCAACCATGAGTGGGACAGTATCAAAATGCCATTTCAGTCACAAACAACTATTTACAGAAAGTATACATATCAAATATTAACCTCTTCAAAACAAAAAAATTCTGTTGAAATTAATATTAATGTTAAAATGTATCAACTTTTAAAAATTACCATTAAATTAAGAACAAATGACTGATTTTTTCCACTGGCTGTCTTTACATTTTCAAGACACAGATACATCTTAAACAGCAGAAGCACTTTGTGACCACAGAATAAATAGGAAAGCTAAGAATGAGTTCTACCTTATAAAAGCAGCCAGGTTAGACTGATGTGCTTGCCCTAATTATATAAAGACCCTGTTCCTTATTAGCTATAGGAATTAGTAAGAAATATACGAACCAGTCTTAATCAATGAAGCCTCCCTGAGAAATTTACTCATTAATTATTTTTAAGAGATATAGAACTATTCTGAGTTCCTAACATTTTGTGCACGAAAGCCTGGAAGAGATGGTCCAGAGACAAGAGCACCAAATGATTTTGTAGGATCCAGTGAAAATAAAGTCTCTTTGGGATTTTAAAATACTGATTGCTTTGGAGATAAAAAAATATACTCACCAACTCCCAGTAAAATTTCTGCATTAAAACTGTAACCCTCACTGCTCAGAATATGATCTTTGGTTGAAGATATCGATAGGTAAGTTACAAAGAGTTCACAAAAATGGGTGCTAATTAAATATACTTGCCTATGAATAGGGCAAAGTTGGAAACAATGACATATGAACAGGAAGATAGAATCTGAGGTGATATATTCTATCCAATTTCTAGAATCCAGGAGTGACATTGCCTCAAAAAAGAATCACCTCTGTTGACAGCTTTGTGTTAGACAAGAGCTCAGTTCCAGCCTCCAGACTTGTGAGATAATCAGTTTAGGCTGCTGAAGCACCCTAGCATGGCAAACAATGCAATAGCAAAGCAACACAAAGGCAGAACACCGAGCTGCTGTTAGTATAGGCCCAATGCCAGTCCCCAGGTTGCACGCCCAAGGCCCCTCCTGCTCACAGCTGTCCATACCATCAGGTACAAATGAGCAGGAAACCTGAATAAGAGGTAACAGAAGGAGGAAAGTTGAACTTTTAAAGCCAAGGTTTACTTCTGAGAAGTGCCAGTAGATGGGAAAGATGGGAAAGTATTAGGAAAGATGTCTCTGCAAGGCAAGTAGTAGGCAGGAAGCACAAGCTTCTCATCTTTGTTGCTAACTTGACACTTTGATAGCAGTAACAGAAAGAAAGAGACTTGGGCAGGACTCTCAGTTTTCAGAGAAGCTCAGAGAAAGTTCTTGCAGACCAAAGATGAGCTCCAGATCAAACAGTGCAAGAGAACTTCACTTGAGGCAGAAAATCCCCACTTCAACGACACCTGCCCTAGTCCATGAGTAGCCAGGAACAATGACAGAGCCCATGCACCACCTGAATATTGAGGAAGGCTGTCCAAAGTGGCAGCTGGAGAGTTTCTCCCACTACACTGAACCCAATGATCCTCTCAAAATCTAACCTGAAAAATACAGTTTAATGGCTGCTCACCTCTACCTGTCATAGATACTCACTTCACAAGTCTAGAGAACTGTTCATTTAGATTGCCTAGCATCTCCCTTATGATGAACTAGAAGGAAGAAGTTGGTGGGATAGCCTGCATCCCCCATCTCTATTCAGCCTTGGGCAAGTACCAAAACACCCAGCTCTCCTTTTCTCCCTTGTTGCTAATATTAACTCCCTACATTGTTCTGCTGTTTCCGTAGAGGTCATTGATATTGTACCTGGTAGTCAGACCTAAACCTTTACTTCCTGGAGTCATCATATCATCCTGAGATGCTGACAGTGACAGTGCTGAACACATCTGCTCATGGTTAAACAAACAAAGAAACAAACAAACAAAAAGCCCAACCAAACAACAACAACAACAAACAAAATATAAAGGGCATCAATGTGTACCCAGATGAATTAACTGGGTGACAGACACATTTTCCTACCTCATAAATAAACTTCATTTCTTCTCACTTCATGCTTTCTGAATACACAGAGTCAGAGGTCCCTGAGAGAAGTTGTAGCTTAGAGTTACTTCAAGAAGCAGAGTTATATGCCGTGGCAAAAGGGAGTACCTGTGAAAAATGGAACTTCTAGATAAGCAAACCCACACTGGGTCATGGAAAAGAATAACAAATGGGGCATCCTCTGTTTCCTTTCTTGGACTACAGGTCAATCTGTTCATTTTCTTGGGGTACAGCAGGTCACAAATGTCTGGTTTAGGGCACACAGAAGCCAAAAAGTTAATATCTCATCTTGTCAAGCAGTGCAATTTTTTTTCAATTTACCTTCAGTGGAGGATTCTGATACATGATCGGGATGCTCCTGGAGAATGTTATGTGATATCCCCATGGTTATCAGCCTATTCCTATACCCTGGGATTATGGATGCTTTGAATGAGTGCTCTACTATCTGGAAGTCCTTGTTATTTTCCCACACTCTCCACAAGTGGTCCTGAGTGAGGATCCATGGATGAGAAAGGCAAACTTAATCCTGATGGACAGTCGTTCTTGCTAGGTTTATCTACTGGGTCTCCAAAATAATGAAGGCACAATACCATCACCAACTTGTCACCAAGTAGCCAAGGAGGTTGCTGGAGGAAAATCACCACACTGGCACATAGCACATATGTCTCCTACTAGCAGAAAAGCCTGTGGCTATGGAGAGCGAGGCCTTTCTACTGTCTCCATGTCCTTCATTATTTCATCTCCCATGTCTGCCAGGCAGTGTTATGCAGTTACCATGGACTTGTCAACACCAATGTCTGTTTTCTTGAGGTATTCAGAGTGTACATTATGATTGTATAGATGTAACCTTACACTAAATGCCCACTCCCAGATCCCCAGCTATATCCTCTATTCTGGACATTCCCATCTCTCAATCATTTTTTTCTATAGTCCCCCTCACTTAGCTACTGTGACAGTTAAAGATGGTAATTAATTTGACAAGATCTGAAATCATGCAGGAGACAAGCTTTTGGACACATCCTGTGAGAAATTATCTAGACCGATAGTACAAGATTCACCCTAAAAGTGGTTATTGGCATTTGTTTAACTTTGCTCCTGGACCACTGTCTTATTGTTTTACTGCTGTGAAGAGATACCATGACCAAGGCAACTCTTTTTTTTTCTTCCATCTTTATTAACTTGGGTATTATTTACATTTCGATTATTATTCCCTTTCCTGGTTTCCAGGCCAACATCCCCATAACCTCTCTCCCTCCCCTTCCTGTTCCCCTCCCCATCCTCCCCCCATTACCGCCCTCCCCCCAACAATCACGTTCTCTGGGGGTTCAGTCTTGCCAGGACCAAGGGCTTCCCCTTCCACCGGTGCTCTTACTAGGCTATTTATTGCTACCTATGCAGTTGGAGCCCAGGGTCAGTCCATGTACAGTCTTTGGGTAGTGGCTTAGTCCCTGGAAGTTCTGGTTGCTTGGCATTGTTGTTCATATGGGGTCTCAAGCCCCTTCAAGCTCTTTCAGTCCTTTTCTGATTCCTTCAACTGGGGTCCCATTCTCAGTTCAGTGGTTTGCTGCTGGCATTCACCTATGTATTTGCCAAGGCAACTCTTATGAGGACAACATTTAGTTGAGGCTGGCTTACAAGTTCAGGTTCAGTCCATTATCATCAAGGTGGGAACATAGCAGCATTCAGGTAGGCATGGGGCAGGAGGAGCTGAGAGTTCTCCATCTTCCTCTGAAGGCTGCTAACAGAATACTGACTTGCAGGCAGTGAGGATGAGGGTCTTAGAGCCCACGACCACAATGACACTCCTACTCCAACAGGGCCACACCTACACCAACAGAGTCACACCCTCTAGTAGTGCCTATACAAACCTCATAGGAAAGAGAAAGCTAGCTGAGCACCGGCACGGATACTTCTCTGCTCCTTCACAGGGGAGGCAAAGTGAGCAGCTGCCTTGAGCTCCGGCTTCCAAGACTTCTCCATCATGATGAACTGTTGTATCCTTGAACTATGAGGCAGAACAACTGTCTTCTCCTGGAAGTCACCTTGCTTTGATCTGGGCATTTCATCATTAAAACCAGGGAAAGGAGCTGATACAACTACTCGTCAACTCTGGCTACTTCCTGTTCCTCTCAGAATGGGCCACAGGTTCATAACTGGAAAGACTTTCACTCCCTTTTGATTTAAAGGGTGATTCCTACGTGAAACTATGATGAAGTCCTTCATCTGTAGTTTGTACAAATACACCAGGATAAGCCATTTGCAAATCAAATGTAAGTCCTTTTGATTCTTTCATCTTGACGCCCAAGAAACTTGCCCCATAGTATAGTGTGGATGTAAGTGAAAACTTAAAGAGAGCTACTGAGGCAACTGAAGTACTGAGGTAATGGAGGTACTAAGACAACTAAAATCATAAGATAACTAAAATACTGACAACTGAGGTACTGAGACAACCAACAAATTGAGACAAAGAAGGTACTGAGACAACCGTGGTATGAGGGGAGGCAGGGTCATTTGGATGACTTCCTGATGCCACATATTCAAACCCTCTGATCCTGTTTGAACTGTACCCCCAATGACGCATTGCCATCACTATAGAGGGACTCACTATTGTCCCACCCCCACACACTCCCTCTCTTTCCCCTTCTCGTGTTGCTAAGGATAGAATTGAGAGTCTCCTACTGGTCAGGTTAAATGCTTTGTTTCAGAACCTTACCTCCAGCCCAACTTTGGACCATAGTCTTGCTCATTGTAGCTATAAAAGAGATAATTCTAAACACATGATTACTTAAGGCCCTACAATAAAGCATTCTTCTCTTTAGGGCCCAATAAAATGTGAGGAAAGTTCTTCAAAAGACCTTTCCTTCAAATCCTCACTACAAACAGCGTAGTTTCCCCTCTAACATCAAGGGTCTATGTTCCTGTTCTCTGTAAGATTGAGGCTAGCCTGGTCTACATAGATAATTCCAGGCTACCCAGGATCACATAATAACCATCGATCAAAAAAAAAAAAGAATAACAAACAATTAAAAACCTGTAAAAAGAGAAAAATAGAGCAAAGAGCTCCCGAAAACAAAAAAAAAAAAAAAAAAAAAAAAAAGGGCCCAAACTTAAAAAATAAAGTTAAAAGTAAAGAGTAAAGACACCCACCATTGATCACTAGCTCTACAGCACATGCATGTACTTCAAGATATACACACACACACACATGGACACATACATTACTATACATGCACAGGTTCATAAACATTTAGCATTTCATTATTAATACATGGGGCTTACCAACAAAATACAAAGAAATTTTCACACGTTACAGTTCATTGTTACTAAAGGTTCACCAAATTGCCAGGTTACAGTAAATGAGAGCTGTACATGCTTGCTCTCAAGGCCATGTTAATTCTCCACTGTGTTGAGAGAACACCTTCCTTACGGGTTTTTGTTTGTTCGTTATTTATTTTACTTTATTTTTGATCCAGGATTATTATGTAACCCTGAGTAGCTTGGAATTATCTGTATAGACCAGGCTGGTCTCAAACTCACAGAAAACAAGTAGGTAGACCCTTGGTGTTAGGGGTAACCGTACACTCTTTGTAGTGAGGATTTGAAGGAACAACCTTCTGAAGACCTTCCTGCATTCCTGTTATATAAAGTTTTCATTTTCCTTGCAAATTTTCTAGAAAATGAAATTTTTCAATATTCCCAGTCTTTCTCAATTGCACTTAAAAAAAAAAAGACTTACCAGCTATTTCAAAAGAGAATTAAGAAATGTCCCTGTCAATTCTTGGCATCTAGAAATAATGCATGAAGAATCCATGATAATCATCTGGACTATTTGAAGAGATTTGGCCAATGAGATCTACCAGTTCTCCCAGACAGGTTCCTGGCTACCATGTTTGCTATAGCAGGTCATAAACTATGTCATATGCAATGATACCATCTACAACATGTCACCTGTTAGGCGTAGTGTGCAATGTTCCCAAAAGCCTCACTGTGATCCATTTCCTCCTGAGCAAAAGACAGAAAGAAGAATGCGCATTATCAAGAAAGAGCTGCATGCTGATATCCAGGGACTCTGGGTTTAAAATAATATTGCTTTCCCCATAGATAATCAAAACATAGATTTAGTGTTCTGAAGCGTGACAGTTTCCCTCAGGGAAAGCATTTTTTCCTAACACAAAAATTCAAGGTAGTTGCACATACATGAACCAAGAGGACCCGGAACTTTTTCAAGCTGGGTACAAGCTGAACCAGAGGAGCAAACTAAGCATACTCAAAAATAACAATAAGGATAAGAAGGATCGCAGTCAAAATCTGCACTGAGAGAGGTCACGGTGACCACTACCACACTGTGCCAAATGCCCAAGGCCTCCTTGGCCTGCTGTGTTGGAAGCTCTGGGCCAGGCTACAACAGGCACCAGCCCCAGTTTTCACTTGCTTAACTTTTAGTGACAGCCAGTGGCTCAGGTTGCAAATTTGCTTATATTTAGAAGAACAGGTGTGTGACCCAGTTCTAAGTCAACTCAGTGCCCTCCTGGCTGGTGTCATCAGTGTCATTTAGATGTGCTTCATGGAACTATGACGACTTAATGCAGAAAAGGACACATGGCCCTGCTTTGCACTTAACCCTATGCCTATCATGGGGGAAGTATATATCACAATTTCTCTTCAGAGACTCCTTTCTTGGCATAATTCTACAAGATTTGTTGGGAAACTTGACTGTCCCCCATTGTCTCAGGCTTTGAATCATTTCATCCTTCCTAGGGCCACGATTTGTGTAAGCTGGGGACCCTGTGAGAAATGGGTCCTAGTTGGTTGAAGTAGGTCACCAGAAGCCACTCTGTGAAGGGAATGTCAGGTTCCTTCTTCCTACTACTCTTCCTCTGCAAACTGTTTCACAGAGTTTTAAATAGTCACCATCAAATGTTCTCTCTACCATAACTGAGCTACTCAGTGATTTTTTCCCCCACGATGCCCGATTGACCACTCAAAATCCAGGTGTCACAACACATCTCTCTTCCCTTAAGTTGTTTGGGACAGAGATTGTGGTGATAGTAAACAATGTGTCTGATAGAAAGTCTTTCGTAAACTATCTCATGACTCTTTGGGGAAAAATAAATAAAAAGAATCACAAGTCCTGGTTTTAATAAGATTTCAATTAAAAAAACAAGTTGGATCTTCCCTGTGAGACCTGAGAAGGATCACAAGCTCTGGTGGTTAGCTTCTCCTTCTGCAATACCCCAATGTCATTGTGAATTCTAAAGGAGTTACCAGAAGGCTGAGCTTCATAAACAACAAAGTATCCCACAAATGCAGATTACTGTGAAAGATGCAAAGGGCTCTTCTAAAGCTAATGCGAACAGATAGAACAGGCAAAAGCATGCTGTGAGCAAGCTTAGGCTCCAGATAAATGTGGGATTCAGGACCACGTCTTCTTGACAATGGAAGCTTTGCAGCCACTTTCTTCAGTCACTATCTCCTGACCAAATCGATGAAAGTGTAAGTAAAGAGACTCGGGGTTGGGGATTTAGCCAGTGGTAGAGCGCTTGCCTAGCAAGGGCAAGGCCCTGGGTTCAGTCCTCAGCTCCGAAAAAGAAAAAAAGTGAAGAGACTCAGCTCTGCTACAATGATGCCCTCCTGACCATGATGTCAGCCTTAGTAATTACCCAGACATCCGTCTGCATTTTTGCATAGGAAGTGATGTGCAGCATCTCTAAGCAGATACCGAGCAGAAAGTCTCTTCCCGGGAGAAGGAAAAGAAAGTTCTGTTCCCATTCAGATTTAACTTGTTTATATTGTAATAGCAATGATCATGAGTTGTTAGAAAGCTATGTATGGATGATTAAAAATGTTATGGAGAAAGTAATACCAATGTTCTACAAAGTAGCTTTATCAAAAAGAATCTTCTCTTAGACATTTCTTACTTACTTAATGCAATTATATTTCTTAAATATATGTATGTATATTTAAGATGTATAAAAATATGTAAAACTATTTCACATTATTTTGGATATAATGATAAATATTAAGTGCATAAATGCATAAGACATCATTCTTGTCACACATAGTCATTTGAAATGTACTCAAAGTTTTTCTTGGACAGTTCATCTCCACTCATGTTCAAAATCCCCTTAGTTGTTCTAAAATATGGATTAGAAGACTGCAAGACATCACTATAAAGTTACCTGCTTAATAGACATGGGAATTCTATCATTATAAATCCCAGACAAGTAAACTCCTTCATGGTTTAGGACAACAACTTCCCTCTGCAATGTGTTTGGATATGATTATTATCCAAGTCCACCTCAGCTGAGCCTGTGATCAGTACTTGTACTTACAAGAGCATGGCACCCAGAAAGAGTTGTACATTGGCCATCACCTGACTGCATTTAAAGGAATGTGAAGCTGTAGAAGCCAATCTGCTTGATTTTCTCCTTTCTGTCTCTGTTTGCCTCTGTCTGTCTGCCTTTCTGTCTGTCTTTCCCTCCCTCCCTTTCCCTCCCCCCCCACCACACACAAAGCAATTGATGTTTGACCATAATGGGAAGAACAACACATTATTTTAATATTGCCCTGCAAATAAAATGTCCAATTAAAGAAGAATCTGTGTAAATAATTTGTTCAGAAGGAGCTGTTTTCAAAGAATTAAAATATGTACTTTGTCCACGTCTTATAAGAAATATATGGGTTATTCAAAAACAGAAAATAAGAAAACGTGAATCTTACCTAAACCTTGACAATTAAAGGCATCATACTCCCAAGACTAGTGGGAATGGGCAGAAACTGGTAGAGATTAAAAGCAAAAACAAGGGAGAAAAGAGCAAGAAGGAGGTAGATATTTAGATACTGTTTGTATTCTAATGAAAAAGAAAAAGTATGATTTTGGGTGGTTAGGGAAGAGAGTTGGGAGTGAGGAAAACAATGAAAAAATACTGCATGAAAAATATTTTTTAATAAAAATAGCAATCCAAAAGGAAAAACAAAGTGGTAATACAGAAGAGAAGAAAGGGAAGAGGGCAGGTTAATGTAAGAGAAAGAGAGAAGGAGAGGGAGAAGAGTAGGATGAAAAATGGTAGGGAAGAAAGAGAGCAAGGAAGGAGGGAAGATGGAAGGAAAGAGGAGAAAGAATAGCGAGAGATGAAGGGATGGGATGAGGAGAAAGGGATAGAAGAAGAGAAAGAAAAGGGAAGACAGGAAAGAGGAAGGGAACTAAGGAGAAGGGGATGGGAAAATAGAAAAAAGAGGTAGAAGGGAAGGGAAGGGAAAGGAAGAGAAAGGAGGGAAGGGGAGTGGGGGAAAGGAACAGAAAGAGGAGTATAAATGCAGTCACCCTGGATCTTTGTGCTTGTATGCAGCATTCAACTTGAAGTTAGTAAAATGGTCAAAAGCATATTACTCACTGGAGACCAGGGTACCTGGACACTGTGATCACATGAGCTACAGTTGTGACGCCTAACTTTTACTGAAAGTTTACTATATCCTAGAAGTTCTCGTAAGCCCTTGAGATGCAATGCTGTCCACACTTTGTGTTCTATTCTACAACCATAACCCCAGCCATCACCTTCAGACTTAAGTCTACTTTGGTAGTGAATGGCTAGCAGAGATGTCAATGGTTGCTCTTCCTCTAAGTTCACGATTAATTAATAAATTTCATTATTTGTTGAATTTCCTATTGTCCTTTCTGAAGATAAAGACAAGGCTCTCTGCGAATGCAAAGCGCTGGGTTAGCATAGTACAGCATCTGCTGTAGAATTCAAGTTTTCAGTCGTATTTCAAGATAAACTTTAGAAGTTTTCAGATACATGGAAATTTCCTAGCTGTTTCAAACTCCCTCTACAGCTCCAAAATCTTTCACTGTCCTTACCCTCTTGTTCATACTGGTTAAAGTTTTTTCTGGATAACTATGGGTTTTAGGGGAAAAAAGCATATCTTTCTGCTGTAGATAATATTACTTTTAAAGCTAAGAATCATTGTGTGTATATAACAAATACATTTCATGCATCAATGCATGTTTACTCATAAGACTGATGACCCATTGCATGGTAAAATCCTTTGTGCAGTCTTACAATAACTTCTAGAAACTTCTTTGAGTACTTGCTGGTAGAATGGTTTCCAAGTCATCTTATTGAGAACAAAGGAATATTAATTTTCTGAGTCTGTGGATGATAAGCTTACATTTCATTTAAGAAAATAGGATTTTCTATATGGTTTACACAGGGAAACATTAAAAGAAAGTTGTTTAAAAGACATTCAGTTTCAAAAAAAAAGACAAGGAATGGATGAGGAAGCAAGAGGAAGCTAGGACTAAGTCTCCCCTACCCACGGGCTGCATTCGTGGCATAAATGTGCTATGGAACTTCTGGGAACTCAATCACTTTACACAGGTTCAACACAGAGTGGAATGCGCAGAGAGCTGTTGAGAAGACATGAATTCTCATCTCTAAAGATGATGCTTAGACCATCCTCCCTCCAGAGCCAGAGTGCAACCCACCCTATCATTTTACTTCAGTCTCTTTAATATGACCTTTTAACAGCCTGCACAAACCAGATGTGCCACCAAAATATCAGGAAAGGTATGAATTTAGCTAGAGAGATTTCACTGTTGTCTAAGTCTTAAAAAGTGGAAATTGGAACAATAATTCATTATCAAGAAGACATTTTCCAATGATTTTGCAACATCTCTCTATCTGTTCCCTCTGTTGTATGACTGTTTTTTTTTTATATCATCATATTCTGCCTAATTTCAACAACTACTTTGCAAATTTGGTAACTTTTTCTATTTCCCTTTGAGTTATAACATAACAATACTTATTCTTTTAATGGATTGCAAAACTATTGATTTCAAAATATAAAGATGTTACAGAAGAGTTTATTAAAGAATATTTTTCTTGCCAAGAACCACCAAAATTTCAAGACTATCACCCTCAGTTAGTTCCAGCCTAGAGAGATAATGTCTGTATGCTTTCTTATATCTCTTATGGATGGCAGTTATCTCAAGGAGATTGCCTTAATCTGAATTTTTCAGACAACTTTGAGGTCGGTGGTATTTAATTTTATGCAGGTATTCAGAGAGAAATGAATTAGCTCTACAGTGAGAGACACTGAGATTTTCCTCTTGCTGGATTAAAAATGTAGGTTCTTAATATTTGCTTTCCTAGATCCTAGAAAACAAATAAATAAATTATGATCATCCAAAGATTCATAATCTGTAATGCAGTACCACTTTGGAAATTAATTCCTCTTAGCTGGAACTTCAGTTTTATTGTACTAACCTAGGTGGATGACATCATCTTACATCATGAACGACATCTATAGCCAGGCTCACGTTCCTAAGGTATCACAAGACCTGAGATAAGAGTATGGACAGAACACATGAGTCTTGTCTATTGGCACTGTGGGGAATTGGCAAAAGCCATAGGTTTAAAGTTCTTAAGACAACATCTATCTCTTTAGAAGTTTTCCTCAGTGCATAACTGTGTACAGAGATGTAATCCCTCAGATGTAGAAAAGGGCCTCGTCTCTCTGCCCTTGGTAGTTCTCAACCTGAAGTTCATATATGTTCAAGAAAATGTGACCTAGAGGCTTATTGTAGTTCATTGAGGGGAAGAATCACATAACTGTGATTCATTTCAGGAATCAATTTCTTCACTGGGATAAACATTGGCTAGCAATTGAGAAACAAGCCTGCTGAGTAAGGCTGGCTTAAAGCAAACAAGACATAGGAAAACAAAATGGGGATGACTTTGAGTCTGGACCTAGGAACTCATGTCACTCATCACAGGATCTAGACAAGGGTTGCTTGCTTTTCACTGTTGGCTCCTTCATTTAGTGATTGTAATATCTGGGGTCAATTAGCCATTTCTTAGGACTTTATAAACTGAAAATAAGAACAGCATCTATTCCAGTACGGCTAGTGGGGATTAAATGAGTTGAAGTCTGTCAAGAGTTGAGACTGGAGCTTGGCCCGTAGCAAGCTCTGCATATGTGTTTGTTAAGTCAACAAATTCCTGCTTCAAGACAAGCGCGTCACTCCTAGCTGTGTACACATAACGCACGCAAACGCCAATGCTGAGGCAATAAATCCTTCTCAGAAAGAAAATCACAGATCCACACAGCCTTCTTTTCAGAATTGCTCATGTTGCTTCCAGACATTGGCTATTTAATCCTCCCAGAACAACCAGAGGGAATTTACGCAAATAAACTTCTCCATTTACAGAAGAGAAAACAGCTACAAAGCAAGATGGCATGTATTCCTTGAGTCTGCCCAAGGAGTCCAGCTTTTCTTAATGCTTCCTCCTATCTCAGATCCCTTTGCTCCTGAGCAGAAAGAAGAACTAACAACAATAACAAAAACAAAAACCCTCCAATATTAGATGTCAAATAATGTACATAAAAATGCCTTCACTGGGCACTATTTATGCAACTTTTGGAAGTTAGAGTTCTTTCTCTGTCTACTACAAGAAACTAAAAAAGTAAGTGCTATTAATGGAAATTAAGTTTCCATTCCAGTTTCATAAGCAGACAAGGAACTCAACATTGAAGCTTGGTTTAAAATAATAATAATATTATATGTGTGAGTTCTGTTTAAATTAATATAAATGTGACCAGTTTCTTTTCTGTCCATTTATGTACATCTGGGAGAATATGGTAGTTGTGAGACACTTCAGAACAGAGTCTGTTCACACATGATCAACAAGTTAAAAAGGCAGAAGTGAATGTGAGGAGGATTTGGGTACAGCTGACTTGACTGACTCATTCAACTTTCCCCTCCAAACGTGTGTTAGTGAGCTTGGAAAAACAATAATCTTTGTCCATAAAAGTTTCTTCATGACAACTCCTGTTTGTGCAAGAACTTTTGGATTTTACCCAGTGTACAAAATTGTCATAAAGGGGCAAGAGAGAAATAAACGGGAGAGGAAAGGACGGGTGAAAGCAGATATGGCAAGAAATCTGTAGTAACTTCCGTAAGTAATTTCCATGCTAAGGCATGTTTGGAGGAATTAATAATTTCAAATACCAAACAACATGTTTATTACACAAATTTAGGATTAAATAATTAAATGAATTCTAGAAGAGAAACTCAAATGTATTTTAGCTCTCTGTTGCATGTGGCTACCTTTGACATGCATCCATATATTACCTATGTCTGTAAATTCAAAGAAAAACTTAGTTCATATTTTACCCTGTGAGAATTTCATAAATGTTTATAATGAATTTTAACTCCTTCTCATCTGAAGCATCCTATGCCATACCCCTCCTTCTACTAAAAGTCTTGATCTTCCCAAGAAGTTCAGTGTTCTTCCTATTTGTGTGTGTGTGTGTGTGTGTGTCCTGCAAGCACACACGTGTATACCTGTGTTTGTGTTTGTGTGTGCATCACTAAATTTAAATAAAGTTACCCAATAGGCATGGGTGGATGTTTATTTACTCAAGCATGATAAACTTACTGGCAGTCACCCCAAGGAAAAAAGTGACCTTCCTCTCCCCAAATAACCTTAATTTCCAATATGCCACTTTCCACCCATGACAAAGTGTTGATGGCCAAGTAGTGTATAGGTCTCCCCCACCCCAATAATACTTAAAATGAGGTAATGAGTGCATCAGCTATACCATGCAGAGAAGACACTGTTTCACAGAACTTGTCCTCAGATGCTAGCTCTTACATTCTCTCTGTCCTTACTTCCGCCATGTTCCTAGAGCCTTTGGGGAGAGAGAGAGAGCTCAAGGTGGCCCAATCAGAAGCAAGCACTTCACAGAATTTTTGTCTACCTCCCCCAGCTGTGAGTCTAGACATCAACTCTATTAGCTTCCATCCACTGAAAAACATAAACTGTTGTCGGCATTATGCTTTCCTCTGGATTATTTTCGAGTCTTTAATTTATTCTAAAGTAATAAACAAAACATCAAAATTGTGCATAGCTATGAGATTCGGTTTGGTACTTTAATACATAAACACATAGTATAATGTTCAAGTCAAAGTTAAACATATTTAGCTTCTCAAATATTCATTATTTTTAATAGGGTGAACACATATAAAATCTCCCCTACTAGCTTTTGGAAACACATAGTACACCGTCGCTATACACAGTCACCCTGCCATACAACCGCATAATAAAACTGCTTGGTTTTAATCAAGCCTAAGATCAACATCTCTCCGTTTTATCCTTCCCACTTGCCACTCAAGCTCCATGAGCTCCTCTTTGTTTGTATTCTGCAGATAAGTGTGATCATGTGACTCTTGCCTTTCTGCACCTGGCTATCTCAGTTATCATATTGCCTTGGTGAATCTTCATTGCCAGTTCAACAGGGTTGAGAAATTCCAGGGCTCTCAGTGAAACACACATCTGGGCATGTCCATGAGGGCATTTCCGGTGAGAATTATCTGAAGCAGGGAAGAGATGCTCTGAATGTGGTGGAGCCATCCATCCCATTGGAAGGAGTAATGGAGAGACTCAGAAAAAAAAATGACAGTATTCTAGGTTTTCAGTTTCCTAGTTTGTCTGGGTTTGGGACCCAGAGTCATGTTCCGATAATTACACCATACGTGTCATGGTGGACTGTGTCCTCAAACACAAAGCTAAAATAAATCCGTCTCCCTCAAGTTGCTTCTTGTCAGGTATTTGGTCACAACAATGAGAGATGAACTAATACATCCAATTATCTCCATTCCATCCATCCACGTCCTTGCAGATGATGGGATAGTGGCTAGACACTATTCCCCTGTGCACTGTAATCAATACCTTCGAATACTATCAAATTCTGAGTCTTTTCTTTTAATATTCAAGATTATTCTATTCACGTTTATTTTGACCACTAAGCTCCTTGAATTTTAGCTTTGTTTTATTACTCTGTGTATTCGGTTTTCACTTTTTAATTCTTTCCCCCTTTTCCGTGTCTCTACTGTTATGATTTATGTCTTTGCATCGTTTACAAGAGGAACATTCTAGCTTCTTAGACGAGTTGTAGAACTATGATTTTCATCCTGTCTATCTCTTCAGCTCTGTAACCATGCAACAGAGAGACAGACAGACAGAGAGAGAGAGAGAGAGAGAGAGAGAGAGAGAGAGAGAGAGAGAGAACGAACTTCAGATGTCTGAGTTGTTTGTTTCTTAATACTGTGGTGTCTCTGCCCTTGAATTTGTTTTTTGTTTTTCTTACTTGTCTTGTCTTTCCTATAGTGATCATTATTGAGGCATGGTCTGTTGCTATGCTAAATTCTGTATTCCAAGGTCTATTTCCTCAAGACAAGTGAGTCTTCAAGCATGCCAGCTTTCGTTGTGCAAACCTTGCTCCTAATGAAAAACTATTGGTTGAATATAAATGCTGACAGGCTCTAGCTGGGTAGAAGAGAAGTAGACAGGATTTCCATTCCTCGGACGTGGGGTTCAAAGCAGAGACCATGAGAGAGAGGAAGAGGTACCATGTGGTAGGTGGATCAGGAGCACATGTCCAGGAGGGCCAGCCAGATGGAGTAGGAACAACCGAGGGAGAACATGGCAAGTGATATCTCAGGGTTATTGACAGAGAAGTAGACAACATAGCATAGAGAGTTGATATCTGTCCAGCTCTAATGCTTTAAGGTTTATTATGACTATAAAGGTTTTGTGTCTTTTATTTGGGAAATGGCTGAAGTTGGGTAGAAACCCCTAAATAATATTTCCTACAACAGATCATGATACATTATTTTATTGGCCTAAGTTTCATTGCTTTTATCCGAACTTGCTTTCTGTCATCATCTCTCGAGTCCTCCAAAATATCTTCAGAACCATCCTGAACGTTTCATAGCTACTAGGAACACCATCAAATCACCTTCTGCAAAAGCAAGTTTATGAGTTATAAATAAGTGGATGTCAAGAGCCTTCCATTTGTACATGACATATCTTCATGAGAGACCTAGCAATTTCCTAATAGGAAAGTCCTTTTTCTGTACACTAAATGGCAGCTAGTGTCTTTGGGTTGACAAAATGAGTAGCCTATTAAGGCAGACAAGGGATAGGATTGAAAGAAAACCACAAACACAACGCAACACTGGTAGACACTTGGGTAGACACATAAAGGATACCCTACATTTACAGGAAGGGATTTGAACTTAGTAGTCTTGTGTTGAATCTATACTTGGAGGTCATATAGGCAGTTCTCTGCATTACACTCAAATAATTCCACTCTGTTTAATCAGCGATTTCTCTAAGATATCTAGGTATTGTGTCAGAGCAGAGTAAGAAATTTCAACCAAGATCTAGCTCAGAGTAAACAAGGAAGCACCAATAAAATCAGTCTCTCACGATCTTTATTCTTTGCTCAGCCATGACTGGAAATATGGTCATAGCTTCAAAACCACAGTTTTCAAAGCAAAGGGCAAGAGCTGCTTAAAATGAAAGATGACACTTGGGTCTTCACAAGAGCCCAGCTCATAACCTAGCCTGCTTCCGACAGGTTCTGTCTGCACACAGGGCAAGCATCTGTGCCTTTCTGCTTTGAGTGCTTTACAAGATAAATAAAACAGCCCCTCACAAAGCTCTGTGCCCTCAGAGAAACAATCTGAAGGGTCTCACTAGCTTACAAACCAATCTCCCAAAGACGCGTGCTGACAGACGTCACCTCTCTCTTTGCAAGGTTCCTACTTTTCATAGCAGCTGTGAGAAAGGTTTGCAATTTTTCAAAGAGTGAGAGCAACTGTCAAAGCAGACATAGAAGGAACAAGGAGATGGTTCAAGAGAGCATGGCGGAGACTGGTAGGGATTAAACAGAATCAGCAGGGTCCATGAGAGGATGGAAAACTCCCTCTGGGCAAAGTCACTCTGTGCCTGCTACAGACTGCTCTGTCAGCCTCCTTGGGATGCTTTCTCCCTGGATTTAGCTAGTCAGTATTGTTTACACTCCAAAGAGAGAAAGAAAGAAAGGAAGGAAGGAAGAAAGAAAGAAAGAAAGAAAGAAAGAAAGAAAGAAAGAAGAGAAAAGAAAAGAAGGAAGGAAGAGAAAAGAAGGAAGGAAGAGAAAGAAAAGAAAAGGGAAGGAAAGAAGAGAAAAGAAGACTTACAATGTATGTTTGTCCTGGTTAAAAGGGGGAAGGAAAAAAATAGAAATTAAGAGGAGAATGGAAAGGGGCAGGGAAAGAGGCATTACAGAAAGGGGTGGGGTAGGGGAAGAAGGCTCTCAGCTAAAAAAATCCAGGTTGTAAGTTAAGATAGATTCACCAGTACAACCCTTACAGCTTGCACATAGTTTTTTTGGTTTGTTTGTTTGTTTGTTTGTTTGCTTTTGTTTTTCCATTTCCAGACAGGCTTTTCCTTCTGTGTAAGAATAGGTTTTTCAAGAGTTCTCCATATTCTCACCAAACTCCAAAACAAACACTCTAGTTTTCTTTTGATAAGTCTAAGAAACCTAAAACTTCCCCTGTTTGGATTTGACTCCTGTGAGCCCCATCTCTATTACCTGAAGCTCCAATTATTTCAGCCAGACACTGAGGTTTGCCTCAAAGTAAAGGCTGCTGACACACCAGAAGACAAGTGGCAGGACAAAGAGCAGACTTTTTGCCCGGTCACTGACAGTTGATATGAATTAACAGGAAGAGTTTAGGAACGTTAGCCTGTTTGGCTGTGGAATGTCCCTTCTCAGCTTCTCTGTGGACCTTCTGATAAGGCACAAGAGCTATCAATCACAAAACGCTGATAAACATGTAGCATGAGCCAATCAGCTCATTGTTCTAGAAAGTGCCATTTTCAACTCTGAGATAGGAAACGTAATTGCATTTGGGTTATCCAATGGCTGACCTCCAAAAGGATAGCCAACAGAGACGAATTCTTGGGTCCCAGATGTTCTGATTTTGTCTTGATTTGGTCCTTCCTAATGCCTAAATGCCTACCTTCTTCCCTCTATGCTGTTTCTTCAGTATATACAGATAAGTTTCCTTTCTTCATTTTCCTTATGAATGAAACTTTGAAGTCACACTACCTGGGCTAGTTATATGTTCTTATAATAAATCACATTGCCTTAAATCACCAGGACTAGAGTCACATTTTTTTATTAAGATCCAATCCTGACCCTAAGTGGGAATAAATGAACACTGATGTTTCCATGGGAAAGAAAGGACTATGAGAGCTTATAGTCTCTGAATATACAGGCTGTGGACTGACCTTAATCTAACTAGAAATCATATTCCCCTTAAAAACACATTCTTTAATATTCTATAAGCATAGCTCTCACTCATTTTTCTATTCATAAAACATATTTTTTTACATTCTTAAGCACTGAATTTATGCCAGACATAATAGCCTTGGAGATACTATGATGAGCTAAAGTGGACACATCCTTGGATCCTGTGGGTCTGACAGAGAGAATCTACAAACAGACAACAAAATGCCTGTATCTTATTTCCTAGGGACGCCATGATAAAGTCACCTTAAAAGCAACAGAAAATTATTCAGTCATGATTCTAGAGAGTAGATGTATAAAATCAAGATTCTAACAAGGACATTTTCCTCTGAATTTTGTCCAGAAAAACCCTTCCTGGAGCCATCTTCTTCCTCCTAGCACCTCTTTTTCTGCATGCCCAAGTGTTTCCTGTTGTTAGGAGGGTGTCAGCATTGTGTTAAGCCTTATTCTAAATCCAGGATAAGTTCATATTAAGATTATATGTACAAGAGCTCTAATTCTACACAAAAACACATTCTGACATCCCAGTGGTTATGAACTTTTGGCTGACACCTCTAGTCCATCAGATAATATTCAATTATAAACTCAATGAGACTGTCAAAGGGGAGTGGCATATGATTTTGTCACGACTAAGAAAAGCCTATGAGGTAGCCCATAGGGAAATGAGTTTTCTCATGTTTAGTATCAAGCTCAGAAGTGTTAAACGGCACCCTCTTATTCTCTCAAGTTTCTGTGGGTCAGGAGAGCAAGAATAGGACAGATTCTTTTCCCAGGATTTCAGAATCTAGCTTTGTTTATAAATTAGCACTTCAGTGCAAATACAATTGGGGGGGTATCCAACTATTTCTAAATTTCACTCAGATCATTGGGAAAAAAATAATCCATTCTTTGTAGCAAGCCTGAAACAAGACATCTGTGTTTGCTAGCTGCTATGGTTTTGAATTTAATTTCTCTTAAATTCATATCCTGATACCCTAAAGCTCAAATTTGAAGCAAAGGGTTTTTGGAGATAATTCCAGTTTAATGGAATAATAAGAAAGAGATCTACTGTGATATGGTTGGTGGTCATGTAAGGAGAGAAACATAGGGTCTCCCTGTGGGAGCAAGGAAGAAAGGGCACAAGGGAAAGACCATTATCTTCAAATAATGAAGGGAACTCTGACCAGAAACTGTCTATCTGGAATGTGCTCCTTCCAGAGCTGTGAGAAATCTGCTGTCTTCAGCATGTAGTGTTTATTAAGGCAGTGCACAGAGACTAGTGCATGAATTGCTTATAGACTGTGATCTACTCCTTGGGGCTATATCCACAATCGTTCTGCACTGTGCTCTCAAACACGCAACAGAGAATCTCTCTTACACTGAATATTTCTCATGAGTCCTTTTTTTCCATCTAGAAGAGCCCAAGACCTGTTTGGTTTTTTTTTTCTTGGTGACCCTAGGACATAAGGATTATGTGGGAACTAAACTACATGTGTAAAACGTCACTCTTCTTAAAAACACCTGTGCTGGTTCCATTGAATAACTAGGCTGTGATCCAGAAGCCAAGGTCTTGGATGGTATCTTGGAATAGCGATCAGGAAAAGCTTGCCTATTAAATGCCAATAGCATTGGTGCCCACAGAACAATCTTATGTTGATAAACAGTTAGAGGGATCATTGTAAGCAGAGTAATAAGAGGCAAAGATGCATACTTGGGAAAAGCAAAGAAGGCCCCCAGGAAGAATCTGCCAAGTGACAGCATGATATAAACAGAGGACTTGGCCAGTACTCCCAGGACCCAAAAACAGAGTGACTCTGGACAGGCAGCAGGCAGGATCAAAGCCACAGACTGCAGGAAAGTCATTCTCAGTGTCCTAGAGAATTTGTGACTCTGGAAAAAGCCAGACCAATAAGAGTGATATTCAAAAGATTTACTAACTGATAAGACAGGGACACCAGCCTCCGTGCTAGAGATTGTTCCCATGTAAGCACTGACGCCATTGGAGGTAATCCTACCAACTAATCATGTGCAGGAAAATTCAGGGGTTACAGGAAGACAATAGAGTAATGGCCTTGGGTTCGACAGCAAGACGATTTATCAACCAAACTGCAATAGTTGAAAAGGTCATAAACAGTAGAGCCATATAATACAGGATGTTTTGTGCCAAAACAAAAATGGTGGTCATTTCCATCTTTCAGATCTCAAAATGTTGACAACATCAACTGCAAAGAATATTTAAGGATGTTTCAATAACATCACTTTCAGATAACTTTTAAAATACTTTGAAAACCGTTTTTGAGACAAGGCTAACTATGCAGCCCTTGGCTAGTTAGGAACGTGCTGTACAAACCAGGTTGGACTTGAACTCTGTATGGGCATCCTCTTGCCTTTCCTTCCCTTGTGCTGGGATTCCCAGTGTGCTCCACCACACCACCTGCTTTCAAATATTTTGCATATGCATATTAACTATATATCAGCATTCGAGGCATAGAGTTAATAGACTTGAGTTTAGCAACTAAACTGTCACTAATTGTTGTTCTGGGAAATTGTTCTCACACCTTCATTTGCCTACATTGAAAGGAAGTTTATTGCTTCAGTCTTAATTCATTGCATGTGAATTCCATTTAAACAGCTTTATGAATAGTATACCTTTTTTTGTGTAGCTGTGCAGATTTCAAAGTATTTCCTGTGGCTTTACGTTGTAATAACTCTGGAGAGAAATCTGATATGACAAATAAAAATTCCTGAATGAACAAAGGTGAGAATTGTGTTGCATAGGCGCCATATCGCCAAGGTCTGAAGTTGCTTAAGCCGAAAGTATAAAGCCTAGGCTATGTCTTCGATCCCTGTGGACAAAGGCTGGATTCTGTAGGAAGTGGGACAGCTGTTGTTCAGCTATGCTGTGAGAAGAGAAAAATCTCTACGGATTTCACAGGGAAGCACAGTCCGCCCTTCTCCGGTTGTCAGCATTTCACTCATTCCTTAATGCCTACCTCAGAGCCCATTGTTCTCATGACAACAGCTGGTGAGGCTCCCTCAACTTATTCACTTTATGCCTTCTGCGTGCAACCACGATGGGTATTTTATCATGTAATTTCATGTGTAATAAGTTCCCGTTCTTTTTATAATGTCCTAGTTTTTCTGTGAATTCTTGCAACTGAACACTCAAGTATAACAAATTGGGCTAATCAGCTTGAAACCCTCATTTTGGGAGGCCCTCACTGATTTTTTTTCTTTCCATAATTTATTGTTTTATTCACATTGCACCCAAGTCCCACCCTTACAAATCCCTCCCCTATTACCTCCTTCTCTTTTCCTCAAAGAGGGGGAAGCCCCTCTTGGGTACCACTCCACCCTAAGCCATCTAGTTCCAACAGGAACCTAAGCACCTTCTTTCCCACTGAAGCCCAATCAAGCAGCCCAGGTAGAGGAAGTCCATTCAGTAGCAGGCAGCAGAGTCAGAGACAGCCCTCACTCCAGTTGTCAGGAGTCCCACATGAAGACCCAGATGCATATCTGCTACAAGTGTGGAGAGGGAGCTGGGTTCAGCCCTAGCATACTCTGTGGTTGGTGGCTCAGTCTCTGTGAACTCCCATAAACCCAGGCTCTGTAGATCTTCTTGTGATGTCCATGTCTTCTCCAGCTCAATTTTACCCCTATGCTTGCACAAGACTCCCCAAACTCCTACTGATGTTTGGCTATGGGTCTCTGAATCTGTTTTTATCTGCTGCTGACAAACCTTCTCAAAAGACAGATATTCTAAATTCCGGTCTGCTAGCATAACAGAGTATTAGTAGTAGTGTCTGAGGTTAGCTCTCTCATGGGATGGTCTAATGTCGGGCCAGTCATTGGTTGGCCATTCCCTCAGTCTCTGCTCCATCCTTATCTCTGCTCACCTTGTAAACAGGACTACTTTGGGATTGAAAGATTTCTTTGGTGGTTTGATATCCCTCTCCTTCCATTCAACATCCTGCCTTACTACTTCAGTCTCTATCTCCTTCTGGTAGGAATCTCAGCTAGAGTCACCCCCATAGACTCCCTGTAGCCTTCCCCATCTCAGGTCTCCAGCTAGTTCCAAAGATAGCCCCCTCCCCCGACACCTGATTGTCATCCCCATACCCCTCCTCACTCCTGCTCCCATCCAGTTTCCTCTCTCCATCCACCTCTGATGACTGTATACACATCCTTAGAGAAAACTTTTCCTTAATTTTTTTCATGCAACCCTACTTTTGAAGTTCACCTTAACTTCGACAATCCCTAAAGAATATGTAGGTTTGTATTCATCCGTGATCTACTACATGCCTGTTTTAGAAAACACTCCTAAGTATTACAGCCTTCAACTGTCCAAAGCAGGTATTGGCAAACTCATTTAGTAAATGGATAGACAGTAACTGTCTTAGGCATATGGCCATATATTCACTGTAGCAGTTATTAAATTCTGTCATAATACTGAGAAAGCACAATTGACAATTCCTAAACAGATGGACATGACTTCCACAAATAAAACCTTATTGACAAAAAAGAGGTAGTCACTGATTAATCTCCCAATCCCTAGCCTAAATTCAATTTAAATAGGATCTTGTCAGTATATAATGTTCCCATGAAGGACCATTTGCTTGATTTATAAAATATTATATTGTGTTTCTTCTACTTCCTTTCCATATAAGATTCTCAATTTCTCCAGATGCCCCGTGAGTCTTATCTTTTCATTAGATCTCTCTAAACATAACTCATACAAACTTTAACACCTTTTATGAGGGAAAGGGTAATAAAAAAACATTTTTATCTGTGTGAATGAAAGGACTTATTCAGAGGAAAGTACAAGTTTCTTGCTTCTGAGGCGGCATGCTGGGAGCGTAGCCCCTGTTCCAACTTGTTTGCTCTTGGTTTGTTGATAAATCACATATAAATTTGTGTAAATGAATGGTTTGCTGTCTTTTTCGTGTTGCTTTCCCTAGGAGACCAGACTTAAGTGACGTCTGAATCTTTACTTTGTTTGCTTGTTGGTGTGTTTAAAGATTACTATCCTCTGGGAATCTCTCCTAAGGGATCTGTGGATCTGAGGGACTTTCACATGCTTCCTGTCTAAGTGGAGGGATCCATGTGAGTGAACAGCCACATTTCCACCAAAGCCCTTGGAGAGTTGGTTTATTCAGCCTTCTGCCTAGATGACTGAACTCTCAAACTTAAAGAGAACCTGACGACCTTGCCCTATTCATATATCAGACTATTCCCTGTCTGTCACCTGTGTTTAAATGCACATTTTTCTCTCCTGGCAGAAACTATGCTTTTCAACTTCTTGTTTCCAACACGTTTATCCCATCACATGAGCCCATTCCTATGAGATGCCATTCTCACTATTCACAAACACTGCCCCACCACTTTCAGACTGCTTTCTTCAAACATTGGCTGTGGTTCAACCTTTTAATCACAATTATGCACATGTTAAGATGCCTTGTAATGATTAACAGCCAAGTTGGAACAGAATTTATTGGGAAAGAGCATAAACCCCCAAGTTACTTGTTGATATAACAGCAAAAGAATTACACAAAGAATTTACTAGTCACTATATTAGCCACTAAACCAGTTCTCCTTGTGGGAGCTGCTTAGTGTTAGGGTCAAAGTTGAGCCGTCTGAGGCATCCCTGCCTTTGATAATCCACAGTTATCTCCCTGGCATGAAGCAGAAGCTAACAGTAACAACGACAGCCCCTTCCTTCACACGGATAACGTTAAGTGAGAGCCACTTTGAAGCTCCTGTGAGAAAGAGTTAGTGAGGTCAAATGGGCTTTAGACTCAGAGAATCCCAAGCTTTCCTGAAAGATGTAGAACTTGTACTATGAAAGGAATTCCATAAATAACAGTTATTAAAATGTCAGAAAAATAGTTAAATGATAGCCATGTAAAACAGAGCCCCTGTTTAAATTTTTCAAACAAGTCACCATCACCTTAATAGGAAAAATATGTGTTTGCTAAACTCATGGCCTCAATTCTGTTCTCAGTAAAAACCTAGATTTTTCTGCTTTAGTCAATGAAGCCTGTGTGTGGGCAAGGAGTGTACACTTTCAGGGTAATGAAGGAGACAGAGATGGTAGAGTTGTAAGCGTTTCAAGGAAAGCTTAGAAACAGGGATGAGGACTAGCCTGTGCTCAGCAAATACACAGAGCAAAAGTTTCACAGTCTTTAAAAACAGCATGAGTCCCGATTAGCTCACATATCCCAGGATACTCTGTATTTTTTTTTAATCACATCATGAAAGTTTTCTAGTACCATTCAGTTTTAAGTCCAACTGAATTCACTACCCACTTAAATTTCTTATACTGTATCTCAAAAGTGACTCAGTTTTTAAGGAGGTTGGTTAACCTCATGTTGCAGAGACTACGCGTACTCTCTTTCATAAGAAGATATGGTCTTTACTTACATTGACACTGGCATCTGTGACAGTTTGTCAACTTGAGGTAGTATAGAATCACCTGGGGAAAAAGTCCCAATGAGGACTTGTTTAGATCAGGTTTTTCTGAAGACATATCTGTGAGGGAAATTATTTGGCAAGGTATATATGTATTCATTTATTCTCTCTGTGTGTCTGTCTTCCTTTGTGTCTCTCTGTCTCTCCCTGTCTTTCTGTCTCTCTGTCACAAACACACACACACACACACACACACACACACACACACACACACACACACACACACCTCCTGGTTTTGGATTGACTAGCTGCTTCAGGTTCTTGGCTTGAATTCCCCACAATGATGGACTGTAATCTGAAACTCTAGCCAAAATAAAACAAACAAAAAATATGCTCTCCATAAATGTTTTTGTCAGTATTTCATTAAAGCAGCAAGAAACAGAACTAAGACAGCATACATCACTGAGTTCAATGGTTGAATGTCAAGGGACATAAAAACAATGAAAGAATAGTTTGGTATCATACAGTAGACATAATTTCAGCTCAGTATAATAAATTAATCTATACAAGAAAGTTTTATAGTTTAACAACTAAACTTTTAAGAATAAAGGGTGCGTGCTATCACCCTTGGTACAACTGAGGACCCAATTCTCTAAGCCCCACCCAAGGAGGAAGTTGGTGGTTTATCCAAGTTGCATGTTAGAAAGGCAGAGTGATCTATAACTGAGTCTATGACAAAAACTGAAGACCTAGATCACAATGAGACATTTCTCTCTGTGTGCCACGGCTTTGCCTCTCTATACACAGTGTGTCTGCTCTCATGCTTCCCAACCTGGCAAAGAGCAAACATGACTTTTTCCTTCTGGCTTCTACTGTTATTCAGGAGGACTACTGTTGGCTAGCCCATCTCAGGCACTCCATTTGAAAGGCATTGGCTCAATGTTCCATTTAACTAGCTTATTTATTAAGTCTTTGAGATTTGACAGATCTGGGATCTATTGGAAGATGTTGATATCTTATTATTAGTAATCCTGACTACTGTGTTGGCTACAAAAACGCTGGAGAAGACATGTCTGGAAAAGTGAGAGATCACAATGGTACCCTGGAAGCAGACTCCCTACCTGTGAATAGTGTTCATTAGATACTGATTCTGGGACCAGGATTTAGCATCTCCAGAGCGCTAGACATTCAGATGGCAGGTTTCTTTGCATAAAACAAGCTGTAAAAAATAGATCTCAAACCTATACCCCATACATAGAAAATTACACATTTAAATATCATGCTTAGGTGGCCATCATCTTTAGTGCTAAATCTTCTGTCTTGTGGTAGCTATTAAAAGACGGTAAGAATGTTTACTTCCAGGATGAAACAGCAATCCTCAGGGGGCTTATAATCGTCACTGTACTCTGATCCACCTTAATCCACCACCCACCTCTCCTAGTCATTCCAAATGGCTATACCTTCCCAGAAACAGGCCAGCTTTGACGACAAGCCTGTAGGCTTTGCACTTAGGAAGCCTCCACCTGAATTATCTTTCTGTCCATGGATAGTTCACACACATTTGATGCATCCTGGATTTCCCAGTTTCCGTCATTTTCTCAGGAAGCACAGATTGCCTTGCCTAGCTTTATCTAAGTAGATCAGAATAATCATTATCTTGAATTTCATTTTTTTCCAGGAATTTACATTCTTCTGCTTGGATGAAAAGGGGGACAGTGTTTCGATGAATTTTCATTTTACTCCTTGAGTCAGCAATCAATAGGATATAATAAGGATTTGGTAAGATTAAATTTCCTTTGTTTCAAACTTTTCTGCATTGAAGCATGAAAAGCGACTATGCTATTCCATAATAGAAAAAAAAAGTCAGGATTGTCAGCCTCCCATGTATGTGAGCATAGTAATATCACTGGACAAGAAAGGTTACCGTCCATTATCTTCTGAATGCTTTAGCCTTTTATAATGGCTTACATCAATGAGTTTGGTACACAGACCCACCAGTTCTAAGGATAATATATGCTTTCATCTATGCATAATTCCCCATCTTTATTTTAACAAGTGTCATTAGTCCCTGGAAATAACCCCTGCGACTATCGTTCAAAAGAGAGCTTGTTCTACACACAAACTAAATGCTGCATGCATGATATCTCATAGAGTAGAAAGGGAATATTACACGGACAATCAGCTTCTTTATCTCTGCACAAACATTTCCAAAAAACATCAAAAACGTGTACTCTTTGCATAATTTGATTGATGATAACGTGTTATGTTACTTAGCACAAAAAAAGATTTAAAAATTTCAAATATATATATATATATATATATATATATATATATATATATATATATATATATATATGCCTAATCAGTCAAAAACAGAGCGAAGGTATAAACAACCCACTCTTCTCCAGGGTATTAAGTACAATGCGTCCCTCAATAACACCGAGACAATTACACCAAAAATACCCCGTATCTTATAGAGTGTGCATTACATAAAACCCCAAAGGGGGAAAAGCTTTAGAAATTTCCTACACCCAATAAACTACATGTAAATCTTATAGTAAAATGTATCCTTCCAAAATTAAGAGAGTAAAACTGACTCCATTAGTAAAGTATTTTTGTCTCTCTAAAAAAAAATTAATGGCAATTCAATGATTAAAAAAATATACTTTTTACACATATGTAAAGATAATTTTTTTAAATGTGTTGAAATATATAGTTCATTCATTTAATTTTAAGTAAGAATTATAAGATGTCGTGATGGCTATTGGAATTCAATTTTTAACCTACTCTATCAGGGAGCTTGTCCCCATAGAAGATTGACTGTCTTTCACTAAGCAGGAAATCAAATGATGAAGCTCTTCTTCTAATGGTGGGGTCTTGAGAGATTTCTCCTACAATTCCACATCAGCATGTTAAACTGGAGTTAACACTGTGCAGTCTTGTTTAGGAGACCTTACTGTTAAGATTTCATAGATGCAGCTCCCTGTTATATATAAAAGACACTATATAGTTGCTCATATCCTGGTCGTCTATCTCTTCCAAATTTTACTATGTTCCCTGAACTATAAATGTAGAAATGTATCAACTGCAGATAGGGGCATCCAGCTGTGGTGTGTACTTTTATGCTTTACCTGCCTTTGCTCTGGAAGGTGACCATACTATCAGCCCCCCCCCCCGGCTTCCTTGAATCCTTGGATAGAAGACACAGACTCACCGTTGTTCATTTTCATCTTGTCTCTTGGCACAATTGCTGGGCGCTACTATCTCGCACCTGGAAAAGTGTTCCCTTATCAATTTTTTCTCTCTGTTTCTCCCACCTGCCCCAAACTTCAGTGGCTAGTCCCATCTAGCTCCTGCCTGTTTATCCATGACAAGCCCTGTAGTAGTGTCCACAGACCCCAGCTCCCCCCAAGACCTCACATGGTTGTCTGGTTCTTCTCTCTCCAAAGCATAGTGAACTCCTTTTCTCCTTCTTTGCATTTCCTCTTCCTCCAGGGACCTGAAAGTCTCACCTGTACCCTCCATCCAGCAACTAGCGCATGACTTTAATGACAGATCAAGAACCAATGGGGGAATAGGACCTTAACAGCAAAACCACCCCCTACATCCAACCTCAAACGGTTATTCCTAAGTAAAAAAAAAATATGAACAACATTAAAGAGACTCAGAAGATTGTATTTATGTATGCATGTATACATATACATAAATATTTAACAATAGTTAATAAGAGGTCATAAGGCAGAGAGGGAGGACACAGGAGGAGTTTAAGATAGAAGGATATGGAATGAAATTTATCTAAATACAATACTCATGTGCAAAATTCTCAGAAAAATAAAATATATGTAAAAAATGTAATCTATACTATAAAGTCATGGCTTTCAAGAGAGTAATGAAGTTGATTTCAAGAATAGTAAGACAAAGGATTTCATAAGTGTCAACAAGAATACAGGCTATAAACACCACCACTGTTTCTGCGTGTAGGGCTGATCCTTATAGGGTCTTGCAGCAGATGAACAAGAGAGATTCTGAGCTGACCTGTGTACTATATGCTGAAGGATAGGAATATTTATGATAGGGTGGGATGGTTACAGCAATATTTACCAAACTAAGACCATAGACAATGTAGCTAGGGGAACACAGTCAGAACTGAGACAAGAAATCTCAAATTGATGATCCATGGGTCAGATTCAACACATAGGAAAACTTTGCTTTGGCCTAACTGGAATCATTAAATAATTGTTAATTTTTATATATAAGTCCAAATACCTAACTTTTTGTTAAGAAAAGGTTCAGCCATCATTTATGGCTAAGCAAAATTTTCTCATGAGCAAAATGGATGAGCTTGTAAGTATCTAGATAGTTTCCTTCTTACTGCAATCCCCACAAGCACACTTTACTTCCAATAATTCATGCTTACTATATACATATCATATATATGTACTATATCACATGTGTAGTATATAGTATGTACTATGTCAGTGAACAAGCTCATATAAACCAAGTCACCATTATAGAATAGAAAACCTGTCTAGAGAAACATTGAGTGACAACCTTTGAAAGTGAAAAAAATAGCAAAGTTATAGACAACATCAAGTGCAATGCGAAGGCTGGAAACTGAAGTCACAGAAATTAAGGAATAAAAGTCACATCTTGCAAGTAATGTGATCAGAATGATATTTTAATGACCTGCACCTTGGAACACAGACAGGATGTCTTAGAGGGTAGGAAGAGGAAAATAGGAATAAGAGAAACAAAAGCTTACATTTAATTCTGCCTATTTACAAATCTATCTTTATCCTTTGCTTTAGAAAGCAACAACTGATAGCTTATAAAATGAGATACTCATGTACTTACAAGCATGGGTTGTTTACCTAGTAATAATCACCTTCCTTCAAAGCTACATCATCTGAGACTCATACCTCATCGGTCAAACCTTTGGAGATCCTGATGCAACCACCGCCTTGTGTGTGTGTGTGTGTGTGTGTGTGTGTGTGTGTGTGTGTGTGTGTGTGTTTGTGTGTGTGTGTGTGTGTGTTTTGATCGAAAATTGTCCTTTCAGCCAAAATGTACTACAATTAGAGAAAGAAAAAAATCTTAGGTTATTTAGAAGGATAAAGCTTTTTGAAATGAAGTGTCTTTACACATAACCCTAGCCACTACTATTTCTTAACTCAGCATATTTCCTGAGACCTTACATTATTTGTAACTTATAGAAGAAAAAAATTAAGCATCCCCAGAGTATGCTCCAGGACACTTTGGGCTAGGACTATTAGGGATTTTTGAACACTGGTGTCAGACGATATTGGGCATCCTATTACTGTAAAATTGAACTCACTTGGGTTAACCTGATGGTGTCTTTCAGGAATATTTGACCACGAAGGCCTCTCTTTCATCTTCTAGTTAATTTGTTTATTCTTCTCTTCCACCCTTTTAACTTTTAGGTAAGTCTCTGAGGCAATGTCTGTGGACCAGCTCTCCGGGGCAGCAGAGTTACCTTCAGCCGTATGTCTCTCAGGCTCCTGCTTTCTAGATATATGCTGTAATCTTTCCAGATGTTTCTTTTTTCCCTTGATTCCTTTCTGTGAAAATTTCCAGCATGTTTACAAAATTATGAAAATCTGAGTCTGCTTCTAGGAGAAAACAGTTTCTGATTAGTTTTACAGTTGCTCCGCACTCCTAGTGGTTTGGCGAAAGTTATCCCTGTTTTATTTCATCAGCAGTATCGTAACCTTGCATATTATGTTAAAAATGTCACTGATGGTCAGTTCAATTTTACCACAATCTACTTTCTAATGTAGTGTTCAAGTTGCAAGATACATTTTAATTTGTTTTTCTGCCCTACCTTGGTATCCAGTGAACAGACTCATTTTCCCAAAGTAAAGGAAAATGAAGAAAAACAGTTTCAAATACTCTGCAGCAGCCCTTTAAGTTGATTTAAGAACATAATTTGGGACTCTGTTTGGTAAGTGAAATACTCTTTCTGCCTGAGTTATACAAATATGGAAGTACAAAGACTCCTGGGTCCTTCAAAAATTGACCATCTGGTTTCCAAGTTATATGATTATTTTCCATAAAAAAAAGAAAAAAAATTTAAGTTAGGTATCAGTTCACAAAATTCATAAACTTAATAGGAAAACCTTGATAGGATTTGAGTAATATTTTCCACCCAATGACTGCAACAGACAGTGGCTGAGGAAAGCATGACCAAAAATAATATGCAAATGAAAAGCACATTGCTGGAAGGTTAGCTCAGGCTGGAAACAGATGTTTTAATTGATTTTATTGACAGCATTTCAAACCCACAACTCGGTCCTTCTGCCATAGCCTTCATCTCAGCACACAGTCTTGCCAAGGCAACGAATACCAGGAATAAACTCCTTCAACGTCCTGGCATGCCTCCATAGAGTCCAACGGCCACTTGTTTCTAATCCTACCTACTCTGTGAGACTACCCAGGAAGCCCTCATCTGAAATGAACAACCTTTCCACCATAGTCCCCTCCCACCAACACATCAATAGTCCTGCTGTGTCTTTTCTCTCTCTCTAGCAGATGTCATTCTGTAACATGTTCTATTTGTTACCTGTTGACACCACAGAGTGATAGTTTCACTGACAGGCTGGCACTGACTTCTTAGATCCAAATACAGTGCTCAACATGAAGTAATTCTCAAGAAACAAATGAGCGTTTCCAAAGCTGAGAGGAAAATATACATTTCTTTTTTTTCCTCAAGGCCTAGCCTGATGCTCATTCATAAAAACCATGTCTCTGGAAATGGGAGTACTAATGACATCTATCTCATGCCTTCTTTGGTATCTTTTTATCTAACACAGCTTCTCTTTATCCACATTAACCCAGGGGTTTCCCGCTTTCAGTGTTTTTACTTTCAAAGCAGATCTCTGCTGGGGAAAATCATGCACGAAATAGATTGGAATTGGGTTCGAAATGGTCAACAGTACATGGACACTCAAAGTACACAAATGGCCTATCTCTTTACATAATAAGCTTTTAAATCTTTAAACTGATTTGGATTCTGGCCACCCACTTGCAACATTCAAGGGATAGGCTTGCCTCATTTTCTTGGACATGGCTCTCTCATCTTCTCAAACCATCTCTGAAAAAGACAATGACCCAATTTGTCCCCAGTCCCTGTGTATACACACTCATCGCCATGCATCCTCTTGGCTCTACATCGTGACTCTAACATTGACCTTGACCATGATACTTTTTAGTATAAGAAGTTATACCACCATGATGAGAAGATGCCAGAAATGGGCTTCTGGGAGAGGGCAAACATATGACCTACCTGCCTCCATCTCTCCACTGGAAGAGTCAAATATCACTGGACATGTGAGGAGCACAACTGAGATCAGAGACAATACACGGAGGAGCACAGTCTGCATTTGCTGCTTTCTTCTAAATCGCCCCATTTCAATAGACATCTTTCAACATCCCAATATTCTACTCATCCCTTATCAAAGACTTGACTTGCTCGACTATATAAGTTACTATTTATCACTGTCTTTTTACCCAGTGTTTCAAAATTGATGTTAATATATTTTACTTCCTTCAGTAGTCAAATGATAATTAAAAACGTAAATAATTCCCTTGAAAGAGCACGTTCATAGATATAATCTCACCTCTCTGCTTTCTTCCATATCCACATCTTAGTTACTTTTTTGTTGTTGTGATAAAAACACTCTGACAGAAGCAGCTTAGGGAAGAAAGGGTTTGCTTCAGTTCACAGCTTTAGAGGAATGGAGTCTACTAGAGTTGGGAAGACATAACCAGAAGGAAAAACATAGTGGCAGGACCATGAAGCCACTGGTCACATTCCTATCCATGCACAGGAAGCAGAAAAGAACACACAGTAAGAGGAAGATATAAATTCTCCCTATCTGCCTTCATACTTCTTCAGCAAGGCTTCACCTACTAAAGATTCCATAACCTTCCCCCAAAAAGTACAACCACCTAGAAGTCAAGCATCCAGATATATTAGCATATGGGGAGGGGCCTCTCACCGAAGCCACCAGACTATATTTCTTGCCTTCCATTCAGTCCTCACTCCCTCACATCTGATTTCGCCCCCATCATTTGTCTTCACTGGAACCACTTTTGGTACTGTCCCCAGTGAGTTGTCTGTTGCCAAAATCAATGAACACTTGTCTGTCTTCATCTGAAAATTCCGAGAAGCTCGGGAGAACACTCCCTTCTTAGAACACTTTAGTTTCTTTGGCTTTTCTCTTATTTCCTGGTTGCCAGTTGGTCTCATTCTCCCTTGACAGTGATTTCTCTTCATCCCAGACTGAAAAGATTGCAACTGGGTTCCTTCTCTCATCTCCATGCTTGTTTCTCGAGTGTTCACAACATTCCTCTGGCTTTAAACAAGGCATAAGTTCATAGCCAAGTCTCTATCCCCATCTTAAACACCTCCTCAGAAATACAGGCCTGTATTTTCGAATGTTCACAACGTATATCTGCCTGGATGTTTTAAACATGACCCAAGTTCAACATATACTTGTGATTTCCACCTGAAGAGGTCAGCTTTCCCTAAACTACCCATACTGTGACCATTAGTGTATGAGAAACTGAAAGGGACCCTTTGATTGTTTCTACTTAATCTTACCTCTCTAGTTCATTAATAAGTAGTTTCTTATAAAAGAATATTCAAATGTGTCTATTTATCATCTTTAATAACCACCCAGTTCCCCTCCCCCCAAAAAATCAAACACAATCTAATTCCTTATTGTGGCTTCTTCAATAGATTTTTCATCCATAGTTTTCCTTTATTCCCTGTTATGGTTCTGCACATTGCAACAAGACTAATCTTTCACAAAAGGAAATTACAGCACATTTTTTTCTCCTGCTTATAAAGTATTTATCTTTGTTCTCCTGAAAACTCCAGAAACACTGCTGAGAGCTATGAGGCCCACACAGGATTGATGACTTGTGCTCCAGCCATTCCTCAAATGCCATTCCCTCCTCTCCCTGGGCCTTTGTCACAATGAGGTTCTCAAAATGGAAATGTTCTTTTCTTTAGAGTTGACGTTCCTTCTGCGCTGGACAGATGGCTCAATGGATAGAGACACATGCTACTCTGACAAAGGACTCATATGCGGTGTCCAGTATCCACTTAGGCAGCTCACGACTGCTTGTAATTCCAGGGGACCTGATGCCTCTGGCCTCTGCAGGCACCTAAAATTGTTTAATGTTGACATACATACATACATACATACATACATACATACATACATACACACACATACACACACACATAAACACACACACATACACACACACATACACACACAATATTAACATTTAAAAAGAGTTGAAGTTGTTGCTTCTTAAGCTTGTCTTATCTTCGCATCCTGGGGATCATGTTTATAACATAAAACTATGACTTCAAGAAACCTCTTCTGTCATTTATCTACTGTGGATGCCCCAGAATCTGTTAGCCTTTACCTAGGTGTCTTGTTCATTAATATTCCCCAAATCTGTGTGCTAACATTATTTCTCCATTCATTTAAAGATGTTTATTAAATGCATACATTTTACCATGTGACAAGATAAACAGATTGAGCTAGGTCAGGGAATAAATCAGACAAAATTCTCTACTCACATGCAACATAAATTCTGAGAGAAAATTGGAAATAAACAAAAATAATATATTATTAAAATATATGTAGCATGATTGCAGTTTGCAGGAGGACTGGGTAGAGCACATGATAATGAATCAGGAATTCTTAAGAGGGGAGGAAGAAGGATCTACATTTCAATGGAGTTTCCAGGATACTTTTAATTGACCTTTAAGCAAAAATCAAAGGTGGATGCAGAGTCAGAATATTTGGAGAATTGCATTGTGGGAAGGGAAAAAACAGATAGTAAAATAGTGTCTTCCCTTGTGAAGAATTTACAATACAAATAGGAAGGTTTTCAAGTAACATAGATATTTTCAAGGCACATAGATATTTAGATAAACATTTTCATCATATGTGAAAGAAAGTAATGAAAAAACAAAACAAAATTCTTAAAAGGTAGAATAGCAGAGAAAGCTTAGTTTGTGCTGGAAAGTGTGATTCAGTCAGAGCAGGACATACTCTGAGCGGATCCCTGGCAAGAAGGTCTAGACAAAGAGACATGCTTTGAGGCCAAGTGGAGGCCTTTAGGGAAGTTTAAAATGCTACAAGTTAACTCATTGGGGAAATGAACAAAAGCCAACGGCTACAGCAACAGAAGACTAGAAACCTGGAACATACAGAAGTTGTAAAGTAGGCAGGGCTCATACTACCTAAGGTCTGGTGGACCAACATATCTCACAAATACAGGCAAAAACACAGATGCAAAACAAAAAGACAACTAAAAGCAATGTTAAGTATAAATATAAACCTCAGAAGGAGTGTGGATAAGCAAGAGATATGGTTCAGTCACTATTTAAAGATTATAATGTCGGTGATACATTTTGGAAGACTCTGGTCAATCTGTGAATTCA
This sequence comes from Rattus rattus, assembly GCF_011064425.1. NCBI lineage: Eukaryota > Metazoa > Chordata > Mammalia > Rodentia > Muridae > Rattus > Rattus rattus. The sequence goes on from NC_046157.1 coordinate 154,530,566, forward strand.
ATTTCTAGTAAGTAAAAGTAGATGTGATAAGGTAAGGATGATGATGATGATGATGACGACGATGACTACCACAATGACGATGATGATGATACATAAGTGTTGTTGTTTTAAAAAAGAGAAGTACACTTAAGCCAGATGTCCCAGAGGTGAGATAATTCAAAGAGGAATATAAGACCTAGCCTAACACTGGTTATATAGGAGGATGTCCAATAAAATACACAGCATGTGCAAGGGATCAGAAGTTGTTACTGTAATGCTATATTTGAATGACTAAAGTATTCAATAAGGTCTGTAACAGGGACTTATAGGAAGGAGGAAGGAGATATGAGATCAAAGATACACCATTTACTACCATGGGTACTGATAGTATTTGAGCTTGATCTATGGGTTGTCAGTGAATGACTTATACCAGTAAAGAAAAATTACTTATTCTGGTGGTGGGAGAAGAGATGACTCCTGTAAAATTCAGATCAATATGGATGAAGCTTTCTGTGCAGCACGGGAAAACTGATATGAAAGATTAAATTGCTTTGATTTTGTGACCTTTTGGTTTTGGGTGAAAAATTAAAAGGATGAGTGGTTATGAAATTTAAAATGTCATCTATGGTCTTTGCTGAGATTTGCTTCATTGGCCAACCCTAGACAGAACTCCTGGTCAGACAGCTTTGGTTGTTGGTCTTGGCTAATATGAGCAGCATCAGAAAAGTTTCAATGCAAGATAAAAAATGTGGGGTGCACCAGGGTCTGTGCTTACCATTAAAATAGACTAACAGAGGCTCCTAGAATTTTGGAAACACCACATGGTTAGAAAAACTATTTTTCTAAATGTCCCTCTTATTATTTTTTGTGGCTTCAGTGAGTTGATTAAGCACATCCGAAACATCCAGTCGCTTGTTTGGCCATTGTAAAGAGGGTATAAGTGCTTGTGAAATTTGACTCTATGCAAAAACAGAGGAGACCTGAATCATTAATTTTTAGTTTATTCTTCAGAGATAGAATGGAATGAACAATAAATCCACAGGCAGTTTTTAAAACTTTTACTAAGTTTGCTCTTTGACAGGTTCACGTTTGTATAATTTACATTCTGATAATTTTAAGTTCCCTAATCTCTCTACCCTCATATTACTCTCCTCAATCCCTGTAATTCCCTTCTAATAGTCATGACTTTTGTTGTTGGACTTGCGTTTTGTTGTCTGTTTTGTCTTGTTTTGTGATCCACGGAGTTTAACAGGATCATCTGTAAATCATGGGTTCAGAACTACTCATTGGAATGTGGTAAGATCCGCAATGGATACATGACTTGCTACAACCGCTCCTCGTCTAGCATCCATTGGTAAACAACAGTTCAGTAAGGAAGTATAGGACACCAATAAATCTGTCCTCAATCCATACATGACTCTTCAGAAGCCTGGTCTTGGGTGGATCCCCTGAAGACAGCTATGTTTGCCTGTCCAGAATCCAGCACTATCCAGTCCTCTCCTGTGTTCTCTGCCTAAATATTGTTTCCACTTATTCTACAATATTTTTTGAACCTTCAAGATGGAGGTACAAATGTCCTCTTTAAGGTTTAGTGCTCAATGATATAGATACATTTTTTTAAAATTTCCCATGAGTATCTACCTTCTCAATGTTTTTTACACTTTATTTCTCTATTCAGACAGAATTCAAGATATTTTCCATGAATCACCTAGTGAGTTGAAACTTTATAGGAAGAGTTGAAAATGTTACCTGCTGCTGAGGAACATGGTAAGGATGAATGACCCGGGGATAAATAGAGTAGATGGAATCATTAACATGTGAACTTAGAAATTATTAACCTAATACTGTTTCTGGGATTCAAGGTCACTTGGTGACATTGTTTAGCCTTGAGTACTAGCTTAAGTAGAATGACAGTCAAGTTAGGTAACTTGATCTGGAATATGACAGGAAAGGTGTTGTTGAAAAATCAAGAGGGCAAATGGTTGTAAGGAAATGGCCAGAAAGGTTTCAAGTGATGGACCAAGGCAAATGACAATGAAACAGAAGGAACTAAGGTATCTTGGAAGTAGAGACAAGTAGACAGCATTGGCAGGAGCAATATTCAGGCAATATCTATGAAGCTCCAGATCATACGGTGTGGGGATGAAGAGTACATGGTGGGTCACCATTGCATTAAAACTTATGCAACAATACATAATGCTTTATAGGAATCTTATATTTCCCATGAACTGAGAACAAAGAATCAAGATGAGGTTTCTGAATGGAAGTCAATGAATAGCTAAGGTAGGGTGTAAGTGACCCTCCCCACCCCAAATGGACATCAACGTTATCTAACAGGATGGCAAAAGAACAGTTATGGTTCTTTTCTCATGAAAGACTATGAATTAATTATTATCAGGTGTCAACAACAGAACCAGACACACAGAGAGCAACTGTGCAAAACATTGTTATTGTTTTCTGTGTGTCCATTTACTTCTAAGCCAAGCTATATTTTCTCAGCAGAAGTTTTATTTATTTATTTTTAAGCTATAAAGAGGAGAATGTAATTATAAATGAAACCCAGTGGAGACTAAACATGGAGTTACAACACTATACAAGGAATCTCTGTCATGAGCTCAGAATCAGCTGACTGCATGAGCGAGGTAGGTTCAAGTTTGTCTAGTGTTTCCACAGTAATCTCTTATCAAGTTGAAACGGCATTCATGGACAGGACTCAAGCATGTCCTGGCTACACCAAATGGAAAAATGCCCCCACACTTCCTACTTCTGTCAACACTACCACTTCTCATTCAAAATCATATGCTATGATATTGTTTGTTTCCTGTTGTCAAATAACAGTAGAGTGAAAAGGAAAGATGACCATGTGATAGCTGACATCAACCCATTGCAGGGTTGACTTGGGGGAAGCCAGGGAAGTGTCAAGTTCACAAGTGAAGCTAATGGATATCAGACAAAGAAACTAAGATAGTTCTTTTGTTAATATGGAGAATGCATTCTTCTAGTGCTTATAGGTTTATAAGTAATTATTTATCATGTATTAGAATGCTTTCAAGTGCATAATAATTTATGCAAGGAATACTCCAACCTGATACTTTATTAAAAATATTAGAGGCAGGACTTGAGAAATGACTTAGTGGTTAAGAGCACTTGTTCTTTCAGAGGAGCCAGGTTCAATTCCCAGGATCCACATGGCAGCTCACATCCATCTTTAACCCCAGTTTCTGAAGATCCTACATCCTATTCTGGCTTCTGTAAGAACCTAGATGAATACGGTGCCAATCCATACATTCAAGAAAACAATTACATAACACAATATATTTTTAAACTTTTTTAAAGAACATAAGGTTATATAAGCTTAGTGAACAAATTCTGCACACAGCTGAGTCTGAAAGCCCCTCTCTAGACATTAAATCGCCATGGCCTCAATGTTCTTAGCTACAGAACAGAGAAAATCATGAGTACTTTCATTGTAGAATTAGTCTGATTATTGATTATGGGTAAAATTATCACAATGAGCCTTCACAAAGCAAATGCTAGCTATTATGTAATGTGTATAAAGCCATAATGATTTCTTACAAAGACGGACCCAGGAGAACAGGTTCTGCTGAGGAGGCACACTCTTCCAACTGAAGAATGACACATCGTTAACCTTGTATTCCAAATTAATCAGAACTTTATGCTATCATTTAAAACGTGCATACAAATATGGGATAGCATAAGCAAGATTCATTTTAAATGTGGTAAACACTTAGTACTTTTACAAACACAATCTTCAACAATATTCTGTTTATATTTTTAATCTGTATCTAAATAAGTAGTTAATATGTTAGCTACATTTTGTTTTTAGAATTATGTACTTGGAAGAACAGTAAAAATGTTTAATTTTCTTAATCAATATGTATGATTATAAACATCCTTTGTCATAGTTTAATATTAGATGAGAAATATCAAAATCATAATAAAAGGTTGTAGTGTTGCTTCTCCTAATACCTGTGTGTAAATGTGTATGAATAAGGCATGTGTAAAGATTTAACATTCTATTTCATTAAGTTTTATTATTTTTTATGATTTAATGCCAATTCAGAAAAATTAAGTCAAATTTGGTATGATTAGAAAATAAAAATATTATTAAAATAGAAAATATTAGATACTTGCCCACAATAAAAAAATATTTTAACAATCTAAAACTCAAATAACTACATTTGCTTAATACTAGGCAACTGCTCAATAAATAATTGTACATTTATCTAAAATGTTTAGCAAGAATACAGGTTTTAAAGTTTAATTTTTAATACTTTTAATATTGTGTTAATAAGAAAAAAGTTCGATGACCACAGAGTACACAGTTTGAACTCTTTGCAGCAGTGGGAAGAAGGTGATGAGAAAAATGAGGTAAATACAGCTGTGGGGGGTGTCAAGAGGTCACTCAGAAGGAAGGCTCAGACAAATATGTGTTTGAAAAGATTATATGAGCTGTCTCAACTGTACAAATATTTCTACCAAGCAACCATGGAGTTCCCATGAAGTCATGGCCAAAATACCCAGGAGGTAGAACAAAGAAAAGTGAAAGATATTAATCAAGACATTCTTCTTTCAGTGATGGGAAATTGGTAGCATTTTCCCCACTAGAGGACCACGCAACATGAACAGCCATCCTGGGGGTGCTTACAAAACATTCTGGCTCTTTTAGAGGGTCAGCCAGTGAACATATTTCTTCACCATAGTGATTCAAACAAATGACTCCCCTTGAAAAATATGTCTCCCTCACACTTCGGTCATAGTCATCCCACTTTGGTCAATGGAGACTCAGTCACACTAGGCATGAAAAGCCGTGGTATAGTTATTATTAAACATTTTTAAATTGACAGTGCAGGGTAATGAAATAGCCTTCACAAGAACCAACAAAATCTGAGGATTTTTTTTTACTTGCTCTCCTTAGACCAATTGCTCTGGAAGAAAAGAGGCAATTTCCTTTTGCTCAGTGTGTTCTTTCCACATTATCCTGCTGAAAAATACTCTTTATTCTTTATAATGTGGCTCAAGTGTCACTCTGGCAAAAGCCATCTCTAAATTCTACAGGAAGCATTAACCAGATCTTTCCCTGTCACTGTCCTCCCTTTTATTAGAACATTTATTATGCAGCTATAATTATGTCCAGGTACTCTAAAAGATGATAGGTCCTGTGAGTGAATGAATGAATGAATGAATGAATGAGGTAAGGGAATAAATGTATACATTTCAAAGGGAGACGTTATTGCTTTTTGCTCATTTAGCTCCAAGACCTGCTTTCTGTAATCTCGGGTTTCTAAAGATTTGGATTTATTTGACTGAAATAATTGAGGTCAGCAGGTGGTTTCAGTGTAGCTGGGTTAAAATTCTCTCTTCAGAGTCTGCATACTCATCTTCTCTCTCTTCTTCATACCGAGAGCCAGTTTGGGTCAGTGACCCTTTCATGTGGAGAGCACAGGCCATTCCAATTTTTATTAAATCCTGGGAATTTGCTCTTTAATGTTCTGTTTGCTGCTTACTAGGCCCTTGTCCTTGGTGGCAAGGCACTCACAGACTTCTCATCCCCCTCGAAATGTTAAACACTGTTCATCTGATGTGCTGGAAATCAAGAAATTCTGTTAAACATGAATGTCCTCTGGGGTTAAATTTAGATCACATGAGGGGAAGAAGGGATGCTTAGCCCTCTGAAAGCTCAAATTATCCTTAAAAACAAAATTGATGGAAATTCTAACTCGTGGCAAAACCAAAGTAAATCTATTTTTTCCCCACTTCATAAGCAAGACACAGGACAGAGGTACAATGAGCCTCTTGTTCGTTTTATTACCAAGAATGCAATTTCTTGTTAATAAAGATTTAAGTTAAGAGGGCCTTAGGTAAAATCATTAAACTACACTGCCTTAGAAGCAATGTGAGTTTTTTTTAATAAATATATGCCCTCTTCCACATAAATGGTTGATTTTTTTTAATTGAGGTCATTTCAATACCATCATGTGGATTGTATTCTAAAAGTTATCGTGTACAGAATGCGCTAAACAATGGTAAATAAAGATCTGAATTAGTTACTGAGGTGGCTCTACTGGCTCGATTACATGGGCGAAATATCTGGAATATTACTTTATTCCATTATGAATGTTTATTACATTTTACTACATGACAGACACAGAAGCAGGTACACATACAGGATGCTAAGGATTCAGCAGAGAGAACATTTAAAAGGGAAGGACTGGGGTTGGGGATTTGGCTCAGTGGTAGGCGCTTGCCTAGCAAGCATAAGGCCCTGGGTTCGGTCCCCAGCTCAAAAAAAAAAAAAAAAAAAAAAAAGGAAGGACTCTGGTGTGGATCTCACTTGAGGTTTTGGTTTGGAACTGGCAAAAACCAGAACACAGAAAATAAAGAAAATAAGTATGTGTATGATGATTAATGGCAATTAATTAGTACCAAAAAGAAAAGAGATATGTGAAGTGAATTAGAAACTTCAGATACCTTTTCATTTTTTAAAACTGTGGAATCATTAAGAACATTTATTGTCCTTGCAGAAAACTCGGGTTTGGTTTCTCAGAACCTCTCTCTGATAGTGGATAATCACCTGTAACTTCAGTTCCAGGGGAGCCAACACTCTATAGGCAACTTCCCTCATGTGCTGAACAAACATTCTTTCATGGCCATAAACACACACACACACAGACACACTGACACACAGACACACACACACACACAGACACACATACACACACACATACACACACATACACACACACATACACACAACCACACACACACACACACTAAATGGATAAACAAATCTTTAAGTCACTTGTATCTTAAGAATAGACATACAAAGATATAGTTGAATCAAAAGCTAGGGAAAATAAGCTAATTATGAACATCTATTTGTTTTAGGACAGTGTATCTGATCTTTGAATTTTAATAGAAGAAGAAACTGAAGTAGATTACGGAATGAATGGTGCCTATGACCAATGGTGATTTGAAGTAAGCTGAGGCTTCTGCAGTTTCTCTCAAATAGTTCTTCATCAGCCCCATTACAAAATTAGATTAGGTCCTGGCAGCACACAGCTAGCCAGAGTCAGTCACCCTTGTAAAAGGTGACCTTTATCCTCTACAGCATGATGTCAAGCCAAAGTTATAACAGATGGACTTATTCATTAGAAGAACATTTAAATCAGGATAATTAGTCTAAGGAGCAAGGGAAAACAATGAATCAATTATGATATGATCACAAATATTCTACTAATAAAGTCATTTTAATCAGATTTCTTAACTATCAAGAACACTAACTGAATAGAGTTTTCAAAGCAAAAATTATTGCACTTTTCTACCTTAAAACTCTTCTTAAATTATGCCATATGACTCAAATTTTATAGAAGAGGAAATCAGGAGAATGGGATAAAATTAAATTTTAAGATTGTACAAGGTGGGCTAGGTAAGGAAAAATCATGTTTCTAACTCTAATTCCACATCTTTTGATTTTACTGTAATATTCATCCACTGAGTAAGTTTTGAATGGTGAGTCCTGAACAGTGTTTCGTTGACATAACAGCTAACAAGGAGGGCCAGATCCCTCCCTCGCAGATTCCTTTCTACTGGATGGAAACACAACACAAAAAGGAAAAGGAAATGATTTCTGATACAGTCCCAAAGCAAGGTACCACAGAGAGTAATAACATAAGATAACATTAGTTGACACCAGAAGTCATGTTTGAGAAAATGACAGCAGAAGAGAGCTTCGGATAGTAATAAAGATTTAGGGGCTACTTACTCTGACCATTGGGCTCTTAAAAATACAATGACTTGAGCCAGTTAGGGGGCTCAACACACAAAAGTGCTCAACACCAACCTTGATAACCTGACTTCAGTACACAGAAGGAGAGAGCTAATCCCTGAAAGTCATGCCCTGATCTTGTAGTAGAGAATTACAGTCTGAGTCAAACTGCCACCATCTTCAGGAATACTGTGGGGCTTGCTCTCCAAAGGGCATCATACCTGGACCTTTTGTCTATTTAACTTCCCACATAGAAGGGGGTGAAGAGGGTCATGACTCACCCAAGTATCCAGCCACCACCCTGAAGAAGTAGAATGCAATTTTGGTCTCATAACATGTGGAAGAAGGGATGTGGAATGTAGTGGGAAAAAATAAGGGGATTCGTCTACATAGCCACAGGACTGGGGTAAGTCATCACCCATACAGGCTGCAAACCTTCCTTTCTGACTGCTTTAGTATCACCCATATTTCTGTCTATAACTCCTCACTAATTGCTCCATAAGTAAACCCAATGAGCTCATTAATTCTTCCATTGAAATTTGGTAGAACACCACCTCAGTTTGTTTTGAGGACCTTAGGAGTGGAAGATGTTACTTATGTCTTCCCAAGGAAAGAATTTTAGCAACAGACCTCCATGTTTATGTTTTTAAATTATCTAGACAAAGAGAATGATCGATTTGACTTCCAGAGCTATAAAAGAAAAGAGCAATCCTTTTTTTATTATGTGATGATTTGAGGGCACACTAATACTAAAGAGAATACAAAAGCAATGAAGAAAAAAGAAGGAATAACAAAACCAGCTGGTCTGTTTGGGAATCCTTATGGAATCAATGTCCTGGGCCATGTTTCCTTTCAGAGAAATTATACACATTTAAATATTGTTTCAAGGTATCCTGAGAGAGAAACACAAAGTAAGGAAGAATGGGCATGGACTTAACACTTAACAGATCTGAAGCCTTTGGTACCCAGACATGATTTATGTTACAGACTGAAGCAGCAAGCTGGAGCCTCAATACAGAATTGAAAGTGGGATGAGCTTGGAGCGCTGTAACTTTCACCCAATAAATCACAATTATCAAAGCACCAGTGATAAATAGCTAGAATCTTAGAGTACTTAATAGCTCCCACCTTTTGTTGGTGTGTTGACTATTAGGTTCTATTCCTTAGAAATTAGTGTACAGCTATGACATATTAATATTGAATTGCACAGCTTTGATAACAAGGCCAGAAAATTTCCAAAGAATTTACTACTATAAACAAGACAGGCATGCTGGAGAAAATTCTCTTCTACAAATCTATCTTACGTTGGATAACGGGAAGCCAAGCTCTGAGATAGCATTAGGGAGGAAAATTCTTTGTAACTAAACCAAGGGAACAGCGATGGTTTTTGTTTTCAATAGCCCTGTCGCCAAAGGACAGTCTAAATAAATCATCTAGGTGTCAAAGGAATGTAACTCAAAAGAATAGTTTATTATAAATGGTGTTACTAACACATCCAATCGAAATGTTTTTTACATAGAATTTAATGTTATCTTTACAGAATTATTTCACTGTCATTTTTCTCCTAATACAAAAAAGCAACTTTGGTTTTCCCATTTCTGAATTTATTTCCCATTTATTCGCACTAAAGCATGTAACCTACAGAGAGTAAAGATAATCATAAGTATATAAAATAGAAACTCATGATTAGTGATTGTAAGTTTTAAATTACCAAATCATAATTTGATCACAAATTTCTTTATTTCAGTACTTCCCTTATAAATTTTAAAAGCATTTCTCTTTTGGAAATCTTATTTTTCAATTATGGGTATGAGTGTATTCCTGAATGTATGTCTGAGCACCACGTGCATGCAGAGGCATGAGGTCCAGAAGAGGATGAGGGGTTTCCTGAGACGGCAGTTACCAACGGTTGTGAGCTACCATGTGGGTGCTGAGAATAGAAGAGAAACCAGTGCTCTCCGCCTCTGCTTCATAGCAATCTCCCCAGTCACTGATGTATTCCTTTTTAGGAAGCTAAAATGCATTGAGTACCATCAGCATTGGCTTCCAAAGTAACCACTACGTATAAATCCACACTGCAACAAGATTTCTGCATCTCCCAATAGATGGGTCTCAGTTTCCTCAGCTTATACAGATCATTTCATCAGTCACAACGAAAAAGATCCACGTCATACGAACTGCCAGCCAAGCAACTATCCTTGCAGATCTATTCTCACTTAAAGCACAAGCAGGGGAATGAGGTTTTTGAACACAACAAGTGTGTGTGTGTGTGTGTGTGTGTGTGTCTGTGTGTGTGTGTGTCTGTGTCTGTGTGTGTCTGTGTGTATGTATACATGCTAGGAATCTAAACCATCTAAACTCAGGTTCTCATCCCTGAGCAGAAGCACTGAGTCATCCCTAAGGAGTTTTAATGAATCAACAAAGACTATTGCAAGCTGCTATAAATTTATGTAAATAAGCAAAATTTAAGTTTCCTATGAACCCCAACCTGAGCCGATCATGAAGCACATGTATTTCTTATCACTTCCACCTCCGTCTGCCTGTCCTTTTTTGGTTGGGTTTTTGTATTCGAGTTTGCTCTTAAATTTTCACTGTGCTCTTACCTGTAGCAAGAAAGTATCAGTCATCCATCCATCTCCCAAGGAGAACACACTTTTATTGATTCCAATTATCCACAGAAATCTATCTCTATCCTAGGCTCACCTCATATATTTGATTTATAAACTTCTAACCTAAATGAAAGAGAAACCACAGAGGATACATATTTGAAATAACTAGCTGAAGTCCAACTGTTTCTTTCTGTGATGAAAGGAGCACACATCTCATCCCCTTTTTCACAAACAAAACCCATAAGTTGCATTTATCTTCTAGGACACATGGTTCTATTTTCCATATGCAATTTTTATCATTGCAAAGGTTCAAGTAAAAGACTTCCATGGTACTCAATTTTCATTCCTATGATTCCATATCATTGCCACCCTTACCTCTCTGCCAACACTGTCGTCATTTCTAATGGATCCTTGTTGAAGTCCAAATCTAGCTTTCACCATCTCTGTATCTTCGGTCTGTTACCTAGACTCTTGGCTAGTATCTATTGCAGCCTAGAATTAGTTGTCTATAGATGTCGAGCTTTTGATCCATGTCTGAATCTGAGTTTAATTCGTTGACATGACTCATTAGTAACTGAATTTATCAGTTTCTCTCTTTCAGGCTTTTTCTTATCTTTCTCAACTATGAAGTAGGAAGATATACCTTTCACCCCTGAATCTCTGTTGATTCTAAAAAAGATATTAACATATATTTTTCATCCACATATCTCTGTTCATGGTTCCAAAATTACCATGTTATTACTTCTCAAGTAATTTTTTCTTTGAATACCATGATTTAATTTAAGCAAAATTCTGTTTCATTGTATATTGGATTGGAATGTAAACAATTCCTAGGCCTAAAATTATTTCCTCAAATATGAAGACATTGAATGCTAAGAAATTGAAAGTCTATGTAGGGTTCTCTAGAAAACAGAAGGTAATAGATAATTGGATGGATGGATGGATGGATGGATGACAAGGAAAGAAAGAGAAAAACAATGGAAAAGGAAAGCCAGATAGGAATTCAGAGAGAGATTCTGAGGGATTGGCTCTTGTGGTTAAGGAGGCTGGAAAGTTTTATCATTTGCCTCCTGTGAGATGCCCATTCAGAAGTATTCAAACACTGAGACCCAGGGAGCTGATGGTAGAAACTGAAGTCTGAAAGATGGGAATTCTACCTCATCAAGGAGGCAGAAGGGGAAAGGATAGGTCCCTCCTCTTCCTGTTTGTACCGTTCAGGTCCTCAATGGACTAGATGGAGCCCAGCCTCTATTGGGGAAACGCTCGGCATCACTGTGGCCAGTAGTTCAGATTTTAGATAGTAATGTCACCTGGAGCACCCTCACAGACATACCCAGAAAAATCCAATCGGGACACCTGTGGTCTGGCCAAGTTGACATTTAAAATGAAATAACCATTACAGGAAGTTATTTCATACTCATCATGTGTTAAGATTTATATACCAAAGTCACAACCTCCAATATTCCTGAAGAACATAAAATACACTCCTATAGTTCACACCCAGTCCTATCAGATCCTTCCTGGTCCACTTGACTCTCCTGAGCCACATAAAAATAGCTAGGCCTATAGACGGTCATTCATGATTGACTGGTATCTATGTCGCAATCTCCCTTTATAATCTTTTTATTCACTGACTCTCAACTCCCAAACACACTCTCATAAACTTTCTGAATGAACATCATTCATGCCTCCATTACTGCTCAGTCGATTGTATGGAAACTTGCCCCATACCCTGTATTTCAACCTCCCATTCTTAAATGCTCTTCACATGCTGTTGAACATCTTCTACACAGCGGCCATATAGCCAGCCTCCATAGCACGTAAGGCAAATAAAATCTTGGAATTCCAGCATGTCTAAAATATATCCAGTCTTTCAAGCTGTGAGGAACCTGTCTTTCCTCTGTACACCACCCTTCCAGTATTTATTGTACTGAATGTGTACATGTGTAAATGTTTCTCCCATTAAATGATCAGCTTTCTAAAGGATGGATACTTTTAATCTTCCAGTACCTTAAAGGGAAATATATTTGTAGATGATTATAGAATTAGTAAGTTTTCTGCTGTTATATAGAAGAGCCAATACTGGTCTACACCTGATAGAAATTTAACCCAACATTTTACCCCACTTATTTGGAGTTTGAACGATATAATGCTATTCATTAATTCTATTTGCTCCCCAAATGGCTCTATGATATTGGAATCTTGATTCCACAGTTGCAGAGAAAGAAACTGAGCAATAGGATATCAAAGGCCCCATCTAAATTCCCACATTTGGTTAGTGGAAAAGTCACACCGTTAACATAAGAGACAGATATAGTACAGAAATGCCAGGGACATCCTTGTGCAACTTACTTTTATCATTTCTTTTGTGGCATAAAAAAATAAACAAACAAACAAACAACAATGACGACAAAATCTAGGTAGGTTGCATGATCATCAAAGCAGCTACAAAACAAGGAAGGAATTTTTAGAGACACAAAATCCTGAGAGAGATCCAAAGGGCTCTGAGTTTTCCCTTGATCCCAAGGATGCCATTTTAGAAATGGGTTCTTTGGATAGACCACCACACAATTCTCATTTTTCCAAATAAGACATTAGAATAATTCTGTTACAATAAATTTGCTGAAAAGTCAAATTGGAAAGTAAACCAGAAAGTATTCGACATTAGTAGTTCTCTGTGGAAATAGGAGGAAATTTTTTATGTACCCTTGGAGCAGGAGTAAATGCCTCGTAGGGTTTAGATAGAGAATGGATTTATAAGTCTTCAAGAGTCTACAAGGACAGAGGGTTAGCATAAAACTTGAAGTGCCTTCCACAGTCTGATATGTTTCCACTTGGTATCTTGGAGAAGAAGGTAAGTGGGACATGCTTAAATCCTGAAGGTTTTGAATGGGTCCCCCCAACCCCCATTTCATTACCAACTGAGAATTAGCTCCAATGAACAAAATGATTTCCATCTAAGTTTAAAATTCACGTTTGTATTTCATTTCTCTTGTTACTTGAAAGAGTTGGGGGATCACAGGCCAGCTGAAAACATTTGGAATTCTGGTAAAGATCTCCACAGGGAAGACAGAAACCCCCCTAGCCACTTCCATCTCATTACATTAAAGCTGAATTCCTCCAGCCACAGCCCTGCACCTCCAGCTTGCTTTGGAGAGGAACAGCTGGTCTGCAATCTCAGTATAATATTCACCCATGGATGGATTAAATCGTCATGCATATTATCTGTGTTACGTATTCTCGAAGTGGCAGCTTTTTAGCATACCAGCAGTCATTTTTCAGTCTTGTGCAAAATATACCCCTGGGATCTTGGAGCAGATGTTTGTTAAAGTTATTGAAAGAACTAAGGGGGGAAATAAGCCTTTTTCCCCTGTTGTGAATCCAGGATGAGTGTATCATTCAAAAATAGCCACAAGGTACCTCAAACTCTCCCAAAATTAGGGATGAATTCTTTTGGTAAGTACATGTGTCCAAGAAACAATGGCATCAACTAAATCTCAAATAAAACTGCCGCCTCACACAGGCAAGAAAGTTCACATCCTTGTAGTTAAAATGCTGTTTTTAAAACCAAGAGCAAGCGTGATAAAAATCTTACATAACAAGTCAAAGCAAGAAGCAGAAAAATAATAGGGAAAAAGAGGAGGGAAAAGGCAGGAAGAAGGGGGCAGAGGGACATAGAAGAAAAATGTTTTCCCATTGACTTGATATAGATGTGTTCCTACACAGGTCAGGTATTGTCAGTGTGATGATGTAACAGGTGGGGGCTTTAATGGGTGATTTAGTACTTAGTGCATATCCCTCATGGATGAAATTAAGGATTTCTTTTTTTTTTTTTTTATTAACTTGAGTATTTCTTATATACATTTCAGTGTTATTCCCTTTCCGGTTTCCAGGCAAACATCCCCTCCCGTCCTTCCTTATGGGTGTTCCCTCCACCCTCCCCCATTGCCACCCCTCCCCCAACAGTCTAGTTCACTGGGTTCAGTCTTAGCAGGACCCAGGGCTTCCCCTTCCACTGGTGCTCTACTAGGATATTCATTGCTACCTATGAGGTCAGAGTCCAGGGTCAGTCCATGGTCTTTAGGTAGTGGCTTAGTCCCTGGAAGCTCTGGTTGCTTGGCATTGTTGTACATATGGGGTCTCGAGTCCCTTCAAGCTCTTCCAGTTCTTTCTCTGATTTCTTCAACGGGGGTCCTATTCTCAATTCAGTGGTTTGCTTCTGGCATACACCTGGAATTAAGGATTTCTAAAAGGAGACTTAAGTTTGTGTTTGAGAAAGCTCCATACCGATTTCCATAAAGACCATACTAGTCCACATTCCTGCCGGAAATGGATAATGGCTCCTCCTTCAGACACTTTCATTGGTACTTCATTTCTTAATGACAGCCATTCTAGAAGGTGGAATCTTAAAGCAGTCGATTTACATTTTTCTGATATCTAAGGATGTTGAACATGTTTTATAAATATTTAAAGGCCATGTGTGTGTTTCTTTAATCAATTTATTAACTAGCACATTTAGCATTTGTCTGGGTGGGTGAGTTGTTTTTTACTGTATTTTGTCGTGTGTGTGTGTGTGTGTGTGTGTGTGTGTGTGTGTGTGTGTGTGTGTGTGATTTCAGGAGTTCTTTTTACAGTCTGCATATTCATCCCACTTCTGATGCACATCAGCCATAGATTTTTCTCCCAATTCATAGGCTGCCTGTTATAGTTTCCTTAGCTGTACACATACATTTAGATTTTAGTTTGTTAATTACTGGGGTTATTTCCTGAGCTATTAGATTGTTGTTCCAAATGTTCTTGCCTATACCTATGTCTTGGAATGTGTTCTCCATATTTCCCTCTAGTAATTTCAGCATTCTTGGTTTTAAATTAAGGTCTTGGGTCATTTTGGATTTGGTTTTTCTGAAAAGCAAGAGATAGGAATTGCTTTTTGATTCTTCCACATGTCTACAGATGTGCTTTTGTTCCAGATACTATGCTGCCCCTTAGCATATCTCTAAAGGACTCTATATCCTACTATCAGACACTGAACATCATCAGTATTTGTTGCTGAATTATTCACAATAGCAAGAAAAATGGATCTAGTTAAAATATGTATCAGCTGATGAATAGATAATGACAATGTGATACACACACAATGGATACATAAATTTGGGTAAATGGGCATTGAAAATATTATATTGAGGCAACTCATAAAGGAAAAATGTACCTCCTCTTCTTCATGCAGATCCTAGCTTGTAATTTGTATATGTGTTTGGGTGGGGGAATGGGATTGTATCTAATGACACTAGAAAGGAGACTGATGACCCAAGACTAGAGCCCAAATGGGGAGAACAAACGCCAAGGGAACCAACTCCAGTAGGTTATCCTCTGACTACCACACTCATGCTGTGGCACACATGCACTGTGTCAGATGGGAGCACGCCCACCGCATATACTTTAAATAATATTTCAATTAAAATTTGAAGAGGGTCAGATGAGACTTCTTAGAGCATTTAGCCAGCTTGCCTTTCTGCCTTCTCACAACCATTGCTCCCATCTGGAGGTTGTAACAATGAGGTGTCACTTTGGGAAGCACAGAGTGATTGACTTCAAACAAGTGAACTTGCTAGCACTTTAATCAAAGTGTAGCTCTCAGGACTCCCACCTGGGTAAAATGAATAATTATCTTCTCCTCTGGTACCATGTTTAGCAGATTCCAGTATTCTGAAAGCTAATTTCTGAAGTATGAAACTTCAAGATCTGTACAAGCCTGATTCCTCCATGTTCTCTGACTCAAGTACATTGTATCTTGAGCGATAGAGTCTCACTGTTCAGTTATAGAAGATAACCAAGAGCATTGACAATAGTCTGTGATGCTTAGGATGCTACACAACCCCACCAACAACAACTCCAAAAGAGATAACCGATTTCTGGAATAGTTTGCTATTTATTTGCTACCCTTTACTAAACAGAACACACACTCTTGTCTGAGCAAAGAACCTGTGACCATATAGACCTAGATCCTAGGAGAACCTACTACATTTATTCTGCTAGATATATGTAATATAAAATTGATGCCTGATATATTCCAATGGATCAATACATCTCCCAACTTCTTCGGTGTTTCTTCTTGTAATAGATGGCAAATAACTCAGAGACTCACAACTAGAAGAGGTAGAAGGAATAAAATTCTATAAAGGACTCAGCCTTGAAAGGGACACCTATGTTATACTTTCTGCTCCAAAGGGATCATTGCAGAAGAGGGGGAGTGAAGATAGGCAACAGGCCAATTTATGGTAGTTTTGAGAGCATGCATAAGTCCTGTACAAGCTCAAGCCAGACAAAATTCCTTCACAGACAGGGATGTTATGAGATAGTGACAACTAAAAGCTTCTGTGTGAGAGAGAGAGACAGTTTTCTTTAAGAGGTGACACCCTGTAGATCAGTCACACTAAAGGGTTTGGCTCTATACTCTTTACTTAGGTAAACACAAATTGGGCTTGATGAATAAGAAAAAGAAGACAGTGAGGAGAAAAACCAGAATGGAGTGGGTAGGAAAGTGGGGGTGGATCTGGTAGGAGTTGGGGTGACATTTCAGTAATGGGTACTTTGGAGAGACCACCAAAAGATGACCTAATATAACCAAAACATATTATATAAAATCCTCAAGAATTGATAAAAATATTACAAAGATAAAGAAGCTCCATCTTCCAGAACCATAAAAATAAATTGCTGTCAGTTATAAATTGCCTACTCTGATATTTTGCTATAGTCATATAAACATAGACACTTATACTTAAAAGACAATGCAATTTTGCAGCATTTTATTTTCTCAATTACCATCTGTTGTTACATGTTATGTGATTGATGCATACTTGGCAGTATGGTCTTAGCATCCTTTGTTCAATCACTCGCCCATTGACATTTTGGCTTAGTTGTAACTTTCCCGTACTATGGGTAAATAGTCAATAGGCAATCTTCGTACATCACCAGCCTCTGCCTCTTTTCTTGGAACAATTTATGGATATTAACATGAATTGGTCAAGGGAAAAATGCATATTTTAGGGCTCATGTCCCAAATTACCAAACTGGGCCTTTGAGAGAATGGACCAATTTAATGCTCTCAGCCACATGAAAGGTACCCACTTCTTATACATATAAAAGCCACCGTTGTATTGGTTTCTTGACATCTTAGGAGTTAATATAGTATAGCATTGTTAGCTGCATGATTGAACACTATCATTTAGTATTTCCTCCCAGTAATAAAGTCAAACAGTTATTACTTTGCATCTACCTGGTAATGGTGGAACTCATCTTGGGTATAAATGGAAGAAGGGGAGGATTGTGAAAATCCTTGGGTTTCATTTGCTTCCTCGGCTTGGTGATCTTTTTTCTCTCTAGCACCAGCTTCATTCGTGAATTATGATTAACTGTCAAAAAATTGAAATATTGATTCACCCATACTGACTACAGTGAATCATTAAAGTGTATGAACATTACAAAGATATTCTCAGGGAGACTAAAGGAAATGTTCCTACACCTCAAAATATGTATTTAATAAACCAACCTAAGCTAATCTACACCAAATCTCCATTCCAATGGACCATGTGGTCTGTGTTGAATTTCAAAAATCTGAATATTTATATTGTGCGAGGTATATCTTTGTTATCTTCTTGCTGTCTGTAGTTAACAATTTGCACTAACACATGCAATGACAATAATATCCCACACATGGAAGAAATTAAAGCCTATTTCTAACCACCCATTTCTCTTTCTTGACCATCAGGAGGATTTGACTTCAACATCACACTCTTGCAGAACCAGCCCTGAGACTGACAGCAGAGTACCACAGTCGGTTTTCAGCACCGTTTACAGACAGCAGCAATTACCATAGGAGACTAGGCAGGTAAGCATAGAGGCAAAGGTGTATCGCTGTGAACAAGAGAACCATGGGAGCCTTCCCTGCACTTACCTTCACCCTTCTCCCTGACAATCTACCAGTAGCACTTTGGTTTCACAGTTCACTGCTGATTCTGCTCAAACTTTCTGATAGTTCAGAACACTGATCACAGTCATGGGTTGTTTCTACCTGGGCCCAGACTCACAGCACCAGGCACAAAAAACAAAACAGTATCTACAGCTGCAGATATTTTCCCTGGCTCTAGACCCACTATGCTGCAATTCCTTTGCTGGGTTTTACAATGAACACTACCATGTGTCTTTACAATGCCATGGGGTTTGCCAAGAACACATGTCAGGACTACATATGTCAGGGATACTTGCACAGCAACACGGCCTTACTAAAGGATCTGTATCTGCTGGTTCGTGATCAAAGATGCCATCCCTCCATACTTCACATCAAAGCCACAGGACTTCCAAATGTGGGTTTGCTAGAAACGGCAGCTACCTACCAGTTTTTGTGCTTCTTTTCCAGTGATAGCAGAAGAAACATGTCGCACACATTCTCTTCCAGGCAAGGCATTTATAGCCTACTCAAACTTGATTGATGTGGCAGGCTCTTGAAACTTGGTCACGTTTTCTGTCCTGTGGGACACATTTATTTACTAAAAGTTCCAAGTGCTGGCCCTTTGTTACTTTATTACTCTGATACCATGATCTCTCTAATACAGGGAACCAATAGTTTAGATTCTTCAGAATGCCCCAGTTCAGTTCTCTCTGAACTATGACCAAGAGTTGAGAAAACGAAACAGCCCTGAAAAAAAGAATAACCAATGCTTACCATCATTTTTCTCATATGAATGAAAAAAATGTTTCATATTCTATTTTCTGATAGACAGAGGTAAAAGAAACACATTCTCCAGATCAGCATCGTTATACCTTGTGTGGAGGATATTGAAATCTGATTCAGTAGAGTAGCTGATATGGTCCAGTGACTGCACCTAGGTTATTACTGGGCATTGAGCTGCCTCAACTGAAATCTTAGCTTCATTCTTAAGTTCTTGTTGTGAATTATTTAACTTTTACGGACCAATTTGTATACACATCAAATGGAGACTGCTACTGTACATGAATAATAGTGAGGTAAAAGTTAAACTTCCTTTTTAGTCAATGAAGGCAAAAGCCAGGGAGGACATTGAGTTAGTCAAGTAACACACATAACCTCCCCTAGATCAATGAATCTAGTTGGGCTAGGGGAACATACAGAGGACATGTGCCTGCCCCCACTGCTTCAGTTTGTAATACATTCAAAAACAAATGGCCAGTCCAAATAAAGATTGCCTCAGTCAGATTGATTCACTCAGAAGATCTTTAACAGCCCTTCTGGTAGGACATCGGGATGCTATTCTTCCTTTGGAATCCTTCCCATACTCCAGATTTCCTTTTCTTATATTCTCTTGGTAAATTGATGTAGACTCTGCTCTCTCCACGTCCATGTTTTCTCATCTACTTGAATATGAGATGACAAACTTGGAAGTCACTGGCTCATGGTGACTTTAGTGACTTCTGATTGCCTGAAACTCTATCTCTCCTAATTATACTCACTAAAAGTCAACAGAAGCCCTGTCATCCTCAAGGAACCCAAACAAACGGGGTGACTATATGAATTAAAATGAGAAAATTCGTACGGAGTCCTTACAACTCTGCCCAGCATACAGTAATTATCAAATAAATGCCAACCTTCACCCAGCACAGCTTGATTTAATAAGATTCTACAACTATAGTTTTCTTTTATATAAAGTACTTGACATGAAGTGAGTCTGCCACACATGTAGTTTGGGGCGCAATCCTGGAGAAATATGAGACAGGGTTAATTTTTATGCCACCAGCATTGCTGCGAGTCACAGATTATTCATGCACTTTATGAACCAAATACACAGTTATTAAGGCAGAATGTTTGCTCAGCTCCTCGCTGCTCCCAACTCTGCACCATTTGCAGAAGCTGGGCTAGCCAGAGTATAATGGATCATCGTACAGTGTGATGACGGCTCTGATGTCAGGCTCCAGAACAAAGTCCAAGTGCTGGCCCATTCATTATGCATATTATCTACATGTGGTATAGCATGCTTCTCTTCTTCACCCACAATGTCTTTCTGACACTAAGTTCCATGGTGGGAAGAGTTAGATTCACATAGAATAGAAGGAGAAACCACCTCTTGTGGCACATCCATGACCCCCTTGCCTATGACACATTAGTTCACTAACCAGTTCAAATAGACTTCCCTCCCACTTTAACAGCTCCAGGACCCACGTTACATAGGGAGAACTGGCCTGAAAAGAGAGCAACATTTTGTGTTATGTGTTTGTCTAGCTACATCCTCAACAAAAAGGATCATCACGTGAGCTACAGTCAGCTTACTGTCTCACGGATGACAGATCACTACTGATTTTTCATTGACTTTGAGCATACAACTTGCAGAGAAGCTAATTCTGGGCATCAGAGGCTACGCCCCTGGCTCTGCTTTGAACGGCAGGGAGACTGTCATCATGTTCTTTGCTGAAAAATCATAAGGAATGATGTTTATAGCCAGCACATGTGCAGACGACTTTTTTTTTTCCAAAGGAAGTATCATTAGAGAAATCCCACCTGCAGGGTATTTCATACATTCCCGCTGCTGTCCTCTCTCGGAGTATTCTGAAGCAATGCAGTAATGCAGAAATGACCTCTTAACAGAGGAAGTCACACACACACACACACACACACACACACACAGAGAGAGAGAGAGAAGAGAGAGAGAGAGAGAGAGAGAGAGAGAGAGAGAGAGAGAGAGAGAGAGAGAGAGAGAGAGCGACATAACGTGAGCAAATGCAGTTAATTTGAGGGAAGCATCATTTGCAGGCTGGTGAGTAACTTCCTCTGAAATTACTGAGCATCTAGGCTTTATGTGAAAGTTACTGATGAATATCTTCCAGCTCCTCTTCATTTGCAATCCTTGAGCAGTCTGCGTGTATTTCCCTACTTAATAAAGCATCCCTGGGAAGTGAAAGAAAGATGTATGTTGGGTTCTCTAGGAAGCTTAAAGTCAACTGTTTACTGCAAATGCAGAGAGATAAGACAGAACTCCATCGCGGATCCAACCCACAGTCATCAACCACTGTGTTCATTTTGTGCTATTGGCGGAAAGGACACAGATCGGCCACAGTGCAGTGTAATTCTTCAACATGTGGAAAACCTAGTAAAACCACTGGGGAAATTAGTTTTAATAGTAGTACCTAAACTGTAAATCATCCTGTGGCTGGTCACAAGTTTAATCTGTTTTCCAGTTTCTCTGGTGTTCTGTTCTATAAAGCCTATTGTCAAAAGTGACCATGGTTTTAAACTTACATACACACACACACACACACACACACACACACACACACAACTCATGCACACACTGTTGCCTATTTAAAAGCATCTAACACAAAATTGTGCCACTTTTCTACCTCTAAACTCCCCTAGGTTAAGTCACTTCTTAGCAGGCTGCCTTTTATATACCAGGAAGGGCTTAATCCTGACCTCCAATATTAGACATTCTTGACTCCCACATTCCAGTAGCCCTAATCCTTCAAATCTCTCTTTCCACTCCCCTTTTCTACATTCTTTGAATTTACCAAAATTTGGTTAATTCAGAATTATTTTATATTTACCTTGGGCCACTCTGGGATAGCACTGATGATATTCTATTGTTCATTGTCATTCATATTCCTTGATATTAGAGAGAGGCCACGTGGAAATCCAGGTGCTGGAACATAGTCAGATGGCTAAGGTATCAAGTTTAGCAAATAAAAACATAGGATGTCTAATTAAGGCTGAATTTCATATAAAAATATATTTGCCTAAGAATATTCTATGAGGCTTTCAGATATGAGAAATGAATTTTCTGTGAGCCAGAAATTGAAATTTAATTAGACAGTATTTATCTGGAAACCAGGAAGTAGATGATCATGGGAAGAGAGAAGACAGTAGAGCTAGAAAGATTCCCTCACCATAAGCTTGTGGGGTGATGAAGGCCCCACTCCCTGCCCTAAAACCCAAGGGGCAAAGGCTGAGACAAATAGAACAAACAAACTTGTGTGGTTGTGATCCCCTGTTCAATGTTCGGAGCCGAGTCCCTTATCAATCGGGATTCTATCCCCAAGTAGGTTACGAAAGCCTCCAATACAAATCAATCAAGCTTAGCTTCTATGGTGAACCCTTTTAGCTATCCCTCACCTAGACAAGGATTATGGGTACAGAACCATATAGAGTTATCCAGACTTAGTTCCAAGCCAGGTCTGAATGGGTTTACCTGCATTCTTCAGAGCACAGGAAATAGTTCTTTTAAATCAGTTGCCTTAAAAATACCATGGTATGTCACTGCTATAACCAGATGGCATAGGTGTGACCTTGATCGTTGATGATACTCCAGTTTTAAAATATGATCTAGCAGACCTTGAGGTCCCCTAAAATGCACAGGTTCTCCAGCCCAATGTTCAATAAATTATATACTGTCATTTTTACATTCATCAAAGACCATATATTGGGCATGTCCTAAACTTAAATTTCACTATGATGTATGTCACCAACTACAAGCTTGCTTTATAGAGCAGGCAGATGATTCTAATTTAGGGTGAACATGTAATGCTGACAACGTTACTAGACTTTAATGGAGCACAGCTTGCAGAATCCATGCTCTTTTTCAAAAGTACATTTGGTTGTTAGTGTGGTCTTAACATGGGTATGGTTTCCAAATGCCTTCTACTTATGAATTACTTTTGGCTCGGCTTCTCTATTTACACTGGACATTGTTGTGGATTACTTGGTTAACCCCAGAGTGTGTGGACATATATGTTTCCACCAAAGGCATCTGAATACTGCAGTTTCGCAATCACCAGACCTTAAGGCATGTATACATTATAATTCTCATGCCAGTCATCTCTCACCACTTTGCTGGGGCAAACCACAAAAATTTGCTTATATAGTGACATGTTCCACTTCATTACTACATTCCCTTCTATAGAGTGGAATGAATAGAATGGGTGGGCTGTGAGGGCCTTCGCCCTGCCAGGTTCCATTCTACTGAAAATAAATAAATAAATAAAACTGTTTGAGAAATGCATTCCTTAAGTGATTCTTAACCTCAACCCAGTGGTGCAAAATGTTGTACCTAATGCATTTAATAATAGCGTAAATAGTGTATAACCAGCTTCTTCTCCTGTCAATAAATATTTCATATCACTAAAAATTAGCCAAGTATGTTTGTTCTAACCTATAGTATCAGCACTCAGGAGGAAGAGATAGGGGGCATTGTCATAAGTTATATATCTGCCTTAGTTATATTGTGGGCTCTAGACAGATGAGGGCTAAAATGTTAAACACTGTCTCTAAAAGCAAACAAATAAAACCAAGTATTAATTTATAATATACAATTTTAACCAGAAACATAACTAAATCTATTTTCATCTTATTACTAGCAGAGATTCTCCTGATTTTTCTTATATTGCACTTTATACTTACTAGGACATTTTTGTTTGCCATCAAGTAATACCGAAAACAAGATCTTTCTGAAGATGTGTATGAAAACAATATCTTTAGATTGAAAGATGATTTTCAATTTAACTTATTTCTTCCTATAAACTGAGAACATCTCTGGCCTCTTAAAATATTTGCTCCCTCTGTTACTATGTCTTTTATCTGACTCCTTTCCTTCCTTTTTTCCTTCCTCCTCCTCCTCCTCCTCCCTCTCCTCCTCCTCCCCTTCCCCCTTCCTCCTCCTCCTTCTCTCTCTCTCTGTCTCTCTCTGTCTGTCTCTCTCTGTCTCTCTGTCTCTCTGTCTCTCTCTGTGTGTGTGTGTGTGTGTGTGTGTGTGTGTTCTCTTAGATCATATAAAATGTCTTTCTTGCCATGTAAGAAGTTCTTAGTTTAAATGTTTGAAAGAGGGTGAAGGGATGCACATCAATCTACAAAGTGTTTGCCGCATAAGCATGAAGACTTGATTTCAGATCCTCAGAATACATGTAAAAAGCCTGGAGTCAAAGCATTTGCTTGTAGTCCTGTCGTACGGAAGGGGCAGTAAAAAGCAGATCAAGGTAGATACGTGGCCTCCAAGTTCAGTGAGAGAGCCTGTCTCAAGAAACAAGGCGGAGAGCAATTGAAGAAATCTAACTTTGGCCTCTGGCAACACACACACACACACACACACACACACACACACACACGGGGGGGGGAGAGAAAGCCATTGCTCTAAAAAGTTCTCTAAATCTTTAATATAAATTATGTAGGAGCTAGATAAAAAGCAATTTGACTCAATAGCTGTGAAATAAGTTCTCACGTTTTGCCCTTTGGGAAAATTTCCAAGTGACTCTGACGCAGCTCTCACTGGGGTCCACACTTTGAATAGCAATGTCATAAAAGGAAAAAAATCAAGCCATGGGAAGATAAGATATCCCCCCACCCCTGAGAAAGGACACATGAACCTTTGTCTGGCCACCAAGTCAAAGCAGAGCATGGGTCTCTGGCCACAGCATTTGGCCTTCACTATTCTACTAGTAGATAGGTGAGCCTGTTCCCACAGCGTCCTTGCTGATCCTCACTTAGCGTGAGTCATTGGAACTGGTATACTATGGTTGGCTGCAGATCACAGACATCAAAGAATTCAAAACAGGTGTAGCTAATCCAGACATGCACAGTTGATAAGAACTTTCAACTAAAATTACCTCAATATCTATTTTCACCCAGTGATTGAAGTGATCTAGTCTAACCCAGAAGTGGGTCTCACCCTGCTGAAAGCTCTTTGGCATTTCTGTGAGGGCTGCAGAGGAAGTCTCTTTATACCACCAAACTGAGCCTCCATCATTCCAGATCCCAGAACCTAGGCCACCTACATAAACCATCCACTTCTATCTTGTTTGTTTATGTTACTCCATAACTTTAATTCAAAGGCCGAGCTGCCCCTTTCTTAACTCAATCAGTATGGGCTTCTAACAGAAGATGACATAGATAGGTGGCTCCTAAAAAACCAAAAATGTATGGCCATAGTCTTGAGTCTGGGAAGACCAAAGTTATGAACATCAATAAAGCCAGGGTCTCTGAGAGAAATATCACGCAGTAGGCAAATGGGCTGCTCGAACGTCCCAGAATCTCTTCTTCCATAAGGATTGAAACCCAATTCTTAAAGTCCCTATTCTTGTGACTTAATCACACACACACACACACATACACACATACACACACACACACACATACACACATACACACATACACACACATACACACACACACACGCACACACACACACACACACATACACACACACACACAGATCAATTCTTCATGTCATCATGCTGGGACCCTAGATTTTAAGATGCACACTGATACAAACGTTCAATCACAGTACATTACCTGCACATGTGCATGCATATGTATATATAGGTACAGAGATGCGGCTGATTAAATTGCATAATACTATTCATACATCGGTCCTGCCATGCATAGTTTTGTAAAAACACTAGCAAAACTTAATATTATATGAGATCCACCCTTTCAGAGTTTTTAGACCAAAATCCATCTGAATTGTGTGTGTGTTTGTGAGATTCTGTGTGTGTGTGTGTGTGTGTGTGTGTGTCTGTGTGTATGTGTGTGTGTGGTGTTGTTGTCTCTATCCATCTCAGGTTTAGCTGTTCCTTTATGAGAAGAGAATTGTACGTTCACACATTATTCTTCCATTTCATTCAAATATACCAGACTAATATTTTTCAGCTGATTTCAAGTTTTAATCATATTTACTTTTTACACTTTATTTCCTAATAAAGTTGTACTAAGGTTGCATTTCTACATCAAAGAACTTTCTAGTTGAATCTCAATGCCCTTTTCAGAGAATGCTTTATTTGCCCTTTCTCCGCTGCTCTGCAAGTGTCTAGCCACAGGCCATTATGCTTTCAGAGTTTCCTTAGCCTTTGGAAATATCTGAATGAAGTACAAAGGTACTGTGAAAGCCATCTGATTATTGTCAGCATGACTAACGGTGTCTGAAGAATAATTATAAGTTTAAGATGGTGTGCCACATACCCAAAAGTATGCTTCCTCCTTTGAGAGATGAGGCATTTAAAGCAACGTCCATGAAATTCTTTCCATGTAAATGAAGCTTCTCCCTTTACGTGTAGAGACATTTCAACCTTAATCTTTTTAAATCAAACATTTCCAAATCGCATAATGCGTGTCCTTGCCTGCTTAACTGGTCAAATGGAGAAAACTTAACTGACATTTTTCTACCTTATGTTAGCCTCATGATCATCGATCTGTATAGAAAACTTGTAAAAAAAAAAGAAAAAAAGAAAAAGAAAAAGACCTTGACATTTTTGTGTTGTTGTTTGGTTTAATGCTTTGCCTTCTTGGTTCTCTTTTAGCTGATACCTTACTTTCTTTCTTTCTAGAGATTTCTTCACTCCAATCCACCTCTTTTCCATGCCTTGGAGGGTAAGACAGGATGACAAGCTCATAAGAATTAGAGAGCAGTTAATGCAGCTGAGCAAAGAACTTTTAAGTCTGAACACCCGGTTTCCAGCTCCTGATTGATCGTGGACCAACTGTCTGAGGTTTGGAGGTCCCTGAGCAGTGCAGAGCATGGAAGTCACGATCCTGCAAATCCAGAGATAGAAATCCCTCTCTCACCTCCCATCCTGGAAAATCCTGATAGACCTGACACCTAGCCCCATCATCACTGTTTATCTGGTCCCAACAGAGGCATCACTGTCACACCTCCTGGGTACCTTCTTCAAGGGCTAAATCTAGGATGAAATGCCTCTCCTGCCTGATTCCCACACAGATCTTACCCACTTATCAATTGCTGTGAGTATCTGCCTGTCATCCCCCAGACTGGGTATAACTGGAAAGAACCAGCCCTCATTACCCAAAGTTTACAGCAGATCTTGGGATGTAACCTGGGTGGGATATTTTTATTTCCGGCAAGTTATTTTTTACTCTCTCACAAAAGTATAACCTTTTGATTAAAAATGCAGGATGAACCTAGTCCTTCACACATACACTTACATGTTCCTGTATGCCTTATCAGAAGTTCTCAACCTTCCTAATGCTGTGACCCTTTAATATAGTTCCTTACCTTGTAGTGAACCCCAGCCATAAAATTATTTCCATTGCTCCTTCATAACTGTAATTTTGCTACTGTTATGATTTGTAATGTAAATATCTGATATGCAGCATATCTGATATGCAACCCTTGTGAAAGGGTCTTTTGACCCCCAAATGGGTTGCAACCCACAAGTTAAGCACCACTGTTCTGTTATGCAGAAGCCACCATGGCTACCTGTGGTGATGGAAAAGAGCTATTTAGAAAGTGCTATGAGAAGAAGCAGTTGCTTGGTTGGTTGATGTCTTCTTCCCAGAAATAGCTGACCATAAGGGGAAAGGGCTTGGCCAGGATTTCCCACCCAGTAAGCATCAGGGAATGGGTTGAAACCTTTCTTTGTTTGTTTTCCTATACCTCCATGGGGAAAAAAAAGAAAAGAGTAACTTTTAAATTAAGTGGTATTAAGCTCCTTCTCAAAATAGAAAGAGTCTCAAGGCTATTTGAAAACAGAGCATCAATAAACCTCTAAATTAATGTCTAGCTCTCGGTTTCTGCTGGTGGAGGGTGGCATGCTTCGTTTCACAGGCTCCTTACCCAGAAGAATCACAGATAGGATTAAGAACAAGTTACATGAACAGACCACTTTGAGAATTTTCAGATAGCCACTCAGAGGATCAGGGGTTATCATGAAGCAAGTGCTCTCGGGGCTCTTCCTTCAAAGCTATTACTTTATTGTTGATATAAGAGAAAATCCTTAAGGTAAGTATGGGCTAGAGATATACAAATCACCAACAAAGGCGACTTTTGCATGGCCTGTGTCTGGTAAAGTTCTGGTAAAGTTCTGGTAAAGGTCTGGAAAAAAAAAAAAAAAAACCAAGCAGTTTAAAAACATTAATTTAGTGAACTCTAAAAGATTTTTGCTAGGGAAGACTGAGGAAGATTCTCACTTGGCCCTACAATACGACCTTCCATTTGGAATGACACTTCCAGGTAAATTTAAAAACATTGAAAGTATACATAACATCCAATGAGTTATGTCTCAGGTCAAGTTGGGAGTTAACACCCAGCGGCACAGCACTTGAGTAGTACAGGTAATGTTCAATGCCCAGCACCATGAAAAATAAAATAAAACACATTAATTTATTTTGACATTCAGGAATAGCTAGAGTTGAGCTTTGGTAATATATTAGTAACTAAAGCACTTAATGTGCAAGCATGGGGATCTGAGTTCGAATCCCGGAGCCCATGTATGTTGCTTGAAATATAAAATATGAATCCTACGCTGCG
Organism: Rattus rattus; assembly: GCF_011064425.1. Lineage (NCBI taxonomy): Eukaryota > Metazoa > Chordata > Mammalia > Rodentia > Muridae > Rattus > Rattus rattus. The sequence goes on from NC_046157.1 coordinate 154,559,218, forward strand.
GGCAGGGCACCGGCGAGCAGGCCGACCTGTTCTCAGCCAATTTTCTGCCCAGCTGCACACCTAGATGGGGCAAACGCACCGTACTAATTATTTAATCATCTACCTAAGGAATCCCAATACTTTGGGCTCCCAGAACTGTGTGGTTCTGGCTTCTCTTTCTCTCCTATAGGTTCCACCTTGTATCCTCCTCTCCTGTCGAAAAGCCAAGTCTCTTTCTCCTGCCTCCCTTCTTCCTTGCTCAGACCCAAAAGTCCCGCCTACTCCTCGCCAGTGATTGGTCCCTTGAAATCTTTATCCATTGGGGGAAGGTTCTACCACATACGTAAAACGAGCAATATGGCAGCCTGGACTTGTAATCCCAATACGACAGAGGTAGAAACAGGAGAATCCCTAGAGCTTGTTAGACAGCTGGTCTAGCAAATGAGTAACCATAAGATTTAGAGAGAGACTTACTTTTAATAAAAAGGGGGGCAAAGAAGAATTGAGAAGCACACTTGATATCAACTCCTGGACTCCTATGCACATATACACAAACGCATTCACCCCTGCCTTTGCCTGCACCCCTGCACACACTTAGCATCTGCAAAGCGTGGAGATGGAAATAGCAAACTTGCTCAAATATGCAGCCCGTCACTATTGGCATTACCAACTCTCACGTTGCAGTAAACATGTAGAATCCTCATGGGAAATTTCTATCTCCTGAAACAGAGCACCAATCAATGAACCATGTGACAATGCTTCTATTTGGACGGGGACCTGGGGCGTTCTTGAACACGTGGCTAGGATCTATGAGAGACATGTCTCCGATTATGTAATTTCTTATCAGTGCGGGTCTCTCCATGATATTTTTAACATTCAGAGACATGCTTTGCAGCAGAATTGAACAACGCCATGGTAAGTTTGTCATGTCAACATCACCACCCCCAAATTACATTTCAGAATGTGCTCGCGAGGTTGGATGTTTGACTTCAGAGGCTGGACTGAACACTGCTGTCCGTTTTAGCATTGGCCGGGAGACAAGAGGTTCTTATTCAGTGTGTCAGGAGGCTAAGCAAAGAACAACTACACTGCTCTCGTCTTTGTAGGTTCAACCTAATCTGAATGGAGAGAGCAGCATGGCGACATGAGGGTGAGCTGTCCTTTATATTAGCAAGCAATTTGTTAGATTCATCAACTAGACATATTTTGGAAATCCTAAAGTTTAAAAAAAAAAAACATGGAAAACCAACCCACAGCAAATGATAGGGAGAGATTAGAAGCCCTGGCAAATAACACAGAGTATCATTCAAATGGCAGAAAACTGGCGATACAGTCAAAAGGTGTCTAGCTTCTTAGACGGGCCAATAGTTTTGAACACCCATAAAGGCAGACCTTTAACTTACTGGCCTGCTATTGAGTACAGCTATTAGTAAACTCAAAACCTTTTAAATGTCCAGTATAGGGGAATGCCAGGGTGTTGAGGTGAAAGTGGGTGGGAGGGGAGCATCCTCACAGAAGCACGGGGAGGGGGGTACGGGAGAGGAGGGAACCAGGAAAGGGGATAACATTTGAAATATAAATACTTAAACTAACCAATAAAAAATAGCCAGCAAAAAAAGTTTCCTTATTTTAAACTAAAATAATAATGAAAAATAAAAAAATGTGGTATTTCAGCTTTTACTAGGAAATATTTCCTTTTCCAGCAATTACTTAGAATAAACAGCATTTGTCTTCACCTCCACCCCCCCCCTCCTCCTCCTTTCCTCCTCCTCCTCCTCCATCCCTTTCTCTCCCTTCCTCCTTTCCTTGTTCTCCCAATATTCTTACAAATATGTTCCACTTTGTAAGTCCCCACAGGTAGTGACTGTAGCCATGAAACATCTGAGAATAGGAAGTCAGGGAAGAGTCTACTGACAATTCTAGAACATACAAGCAAGGATTCAGTGAGAGTCGTAAACTAACCCTGCTCCAGCACCAGGCTTCAGAATGCCTGTGCTGGATTTTAGCACTCATGGCTGCTTCCTGGAGAAGTCAATGTAATGTCATCCATGGTCCTTATCTGTAACACACCTACAGCTATACCTCCTGATCAGTAATAAAATCTCCATCCACGAGGGGGAGGAGGCACAAAACTAAAGAGATGTTACCTTTAATGTCATCTCTTCTAGGTATGGAACTTTAATGAACTTCAGAGAATATATGTGATTCCAGAGAAGAGGGATGGGACAGAAGAAATAAAATAGAACTTAAATTAAAAAGGAAAGCTCAAGTTGTAGCTATGCATCCACATTTCAAAAGGCTCTCTGTTTCTGAACTTGAATGTGTCCATTTAACCTCCAGGCCTGACTCTTACCACCCAGATTGGAAGGACTAATTCAAACCAGAGCTAACGGGAGATCCCTGCTGAGTTTGTGTCTCTAAAGTGCTTCGCACGGTATAAAAAGGAGACCAAGGAGCCAAATGCTAGAACTGTCCACTCTTGTCCTGTTTTAAATTGACCTCTAACCTTTGCTACAATGGAGTGTGAAATCAGCCTTAAGATCTGTGGAATGCCAAACTAGATACAAGGGGACTTTTTAAGACTAAGCCTGGGCAAAATAAGACCTAGAAGACCGCAGTTTTACAGTTAAGCCAAAAGAAGCAGGGATTTAAATTGAAGGGTGCAGAGAGCCGAAGCTCTGAAGTCAGTCCCTGGAAAAGTGAAAATGCTAGTTTGTCCCTGTCTTCAAGTTAACCCTTAGGAGAAGCAAGATCAGGCCACAAACTGTGTGTTCCTTCTCTCAGCACATCTCCCAAGTCATCAGTTCAGCTTGAAAATGCATAGTAGTAGTAGTAGTACTAGTAGTAGTAGTAGTAGTAGTAGTAGTAGTAGTAGTAGTAGTAGTAGTAGTAGAGTAGTAGTAGAGTAATAGTGGTAGTAGTAGAGTAGTAGTAGTAGAGTAGTAGTTGTACTAGTAGAGAGTAGTAGTAGTAGTAGTAGTAGAGTAGTAGTAGTAGTAGAGTAGTAGTAGTAGTAGTAGAGTAGTAGTAGTAGTAGTAGAGTAGTAGTAGAGTAATAGTAGAGTAGTAGTAGTAGTAACTTGAAATGGTCTCTAAATATATATGCCCTGAAGAATGCTTCAAGTTTACTTTGTGTTTCATCAAATATTCCTCAAAATTATTACCACCCTCATTTTATATAACTGGTACACAAGGGGATAAGTATATTTATTATGGTCACATGACGAATGATCAAGGAAAACTAGAAGCCATGCTCCTCCTTCCACTCCCAATGTAGCACAAACCACTCTAAAAGATTCATTCTGGGGTAAAGATGGTTACTTTGTAACTAGCAGGGCAGGATGTGGCAGATACGATGGTTCTCTCACTATCCTGACTACACTACCCTCCAGTATCCTATTGAGTCCCTACAGCTGAGGATTACAGAATGCAATAGAAGTGTGCATGTTAAAGAATGCACTACACGCATGTATTGTACCTGGTTCTCTGGTTCACCTCTCATCTTCTCTGCAAAAATCCTCTGTGAAGTTCCCAACACTCTTAGCCAGGTTCCCATGGTTCCAAGGGTCTTCCAGGCCACCTACCTGTCATCTTCCCTCTCTGTCTCTGTATCTGACTCTGTTTCTTTCTCTATCTCTCCAATGTTTCTATGTGTGTTAGTCTCTCCCACCTTCCCTCTCTTTCCCCCCACTTTCACTGTCTCTCTGTCTCTCTCTCTGTCTCTGTCTCTGTCTCTGTCTCTCTCTCTCTCTCTCTCTCTCTCTCTCTCTCTCTGTCTGTCTCTCTCTTTCTGTGTGTGTGTGTGTCTTCCTCTCCTTCTCCCTCTCCCTCTCCTCTCCCTCTCCTTTCCCTTCCCTCTCCCCTCCCCTCCCTCCTATATTTCCTCCGAGTAAGAACCTTTTCTCTCCCGATGAAGATACTCATGTCAGAGGAATTTGGGCCAATGAGTACCTACTACTGGCTGAATAAAAGCACAGCCTTCTTTGCAAAATACAGTCACTGCCAGACTGTGTCCCAGATGCTGCTGAAGTGTCAGACAAGGTCCCTGAGGAGTACTGCCCTCAGTCCTAGATTTCCTGGTATCTTTCCCCCTCTTTTCATCTTCCAAAGGTCCTAGTAAAAAAAACTACTTGTAAGTGACTAAAAAGCAGGGAGTTAATTTCTATCTAAAGGTTTACCAAAATATATTATTTAAAAACTAATAACCTGTCAATTTAAGGGGAAACACTTCAAGACAAAATTTCTGCATCTAACATCATTTTACCCCTCAGTTACAACTTCCCTGCAGTTGAAAATATTTGGGATTCCTCCACCCCCAGCATTTCTCCATAGCTGCAGATAGCAAAATGCAAAGGAAGGAGTGGCTTGACTCCCACCCCTCACATTCCTTAGGAAGAGCTGCCAGCACTTTATTGATACTGTGTGCCTTCAAAGGCTTTCCCTGCTAAGCCATTTTCCAACATGTTAGTGAGTTTTACTGCTGCCTATGTCCAGTCAAAGCTCAAAGCTCCAGGAAATGGAGGAGACAAACCCAGAGGTGAGTGGATTATAAGTTAGCCAGCTCAGGTAGACCCCAGGAGAAAGTTCTACTTGTCTCTGAGAGGTCCACAAATTTAAGAGTAAAGGTCAGAGGAGGGGTAAAAGAGTACAGAAAATCCCAACACAAGTCAGTGGCCCAAGCAAAGATAATAAGCCAGTCTACATTCAAAACTCAGCCAGACACCAGGGTAGAGCAGACAAACCTGACACCTGGAAACACAGCTAGAATTCTGGACTCTAGATAGGGGGAAATTGCACATTTTGGAGGACTTCAAAGCATAGCTCAAAGACTAAAGCAGGAAGGTTGTCATGGGTTGGAAACCTGTGGATTCCTTCTAAAATAGTCATGTCGGGGTTCATGGGAGACAGCTTCTGCTGATGGTGGGGCTTAGTTGAACCTACATGAAGGCCGAAGAATCCGAGAGGACTGTCGTCTCCTCTGTGCTCTCTTCTCAAAACCAAATATGCCAATAAATGTTCACTAAAATGCTAATAATGAGTTTGTTGACTAGGGATAGATCCTATATTGGGGATGACAGTAACTTCCCCTTTAAGGAGTACTACCCTGAAACTAGGAAAGAGCCCTATTCATTTATCACGGTGTTCAGAGACTCCAAGAGAAAAGGGTTTGGTTGTGGTTTGATTCCACATAAAGCACTCTTTGCCACAGAGGCCAACTGAACAAAACCTTTCGGGGTTGGGATATGGCTCTGGGGTATTCGTCCAAGAAGAATCAGCTTTGATTCTACATACATCAGCCAACCTTTGTTCTCTGGAGAGAGAATATACTCTCCAGCTTTTCTAAGCTGAGGGAAAGGTATAGTAGACAAAATAATGTTTCCCCAAAGTTATCCATGTACATCCAAATACAGAATGCCCTATACCAAGGGAGAGTTAAGGTTGCAGGCAGTGTTAATTTTGGTCAGCCAATCAGGAATTGGGATGGGAGCTTATCCTGAAGGATGGGATGGAGGAGGAAGCATTATTCATGAGAGGTGTTGTTGTGGTTGTTGTTGTTGTTATTGTTGTTGTTGTTGTTGTTGAATTGATTTCTTTTTCTTTTTTTAAGTGGAATAAAGAGACAGAAAAGGAAGCAAAAGCAGTGGCCACAAGATGATGAAAGCCTTGTGGTGTGAGAAAAATGTGATATCCCATAGCTGGCTTTGAAGACGGAAGGCAGCCAAGAAGTGAGAAAGTGGGGCACATCTGGGAGCTGGGAAAACACAGGGAAAGATTCTCCAATAAGGAGTCCAGGCTTGCACCACCTTGAGTTTAGCCTAGAGAGACTTGGATCAGACTTCTGTACTGCAGAACTGCAGGGAAAAAAATATCTAAAACCACCAAGTCACTGGCAAGTTATTAAGCTGGTATAGAAAATGAATACAAGAAGTTCAAGAAGATTCTAAAGTTTGTAAGCCATCAATCAACTGTTCATATGGAAAACAGGTGTAGTCTACCCAATATAGGAATTTCCCACACAGAAGAGTAAGGCTGTAATTGCTAACTTCCCACATGCATGGGGTAATTGGGCCCCTTCCGGGTATAAGGAGGAAATGGCTAGGTAGCATGAGAATTAAAAACCCAGGCTGAGAAGTTAAGAGGTTTATAATTATTTATAAATGATTATCTGTGCCCTATATTCTGAGATGTCAACTTTCTCCTTCTTTCTTCTCTCCTTCCTTCCCTCCTTCTTTCCTTCCCTCCTTTCTTCCTTCTTTCCTTCCTTCCTTCTCTTCTTCCTTTCTTTGCGACGGAGTAGCTCTCACTGACCTAGAACTCAGTATATAGCCTCAAATTCACAGAAACATGCTTGCCTTAGCCTTAGTGCTAGGATTAAAGGTATCAAAGGATTAAAGGTAGGTGCCGCCATGCCCAATCTATGGATTATGTAAGAATTCTATCAATTTTCTTTCCCATCACTAGTGACTCTATTATTATTTTCCAATTTGGACTCACACGTCTTACCCCATGGAAAGGCAACAGGTTCTAGAAGAAGTATGTTGTCCTTACTTACTTCTTAAATCACTCACTGCATAGATTCAGAAAGCTCAAACTCTTCAAAGCATGAAAAGAAGACATCATCCCTAACACACTCAGAAAAATGAATAATAAGCACCACTTTTAATATTAAAAGCACTACAATTCAAAGAATGCTGGTCTCCAAACATGTCATCAAACTTATAATTATACAGATGAAAAAAGAAGTAAAAATCATAGAAAATCAGCTGTGATGGAACCCCGCCCCTGTTTGTGTGTGTGTGTGTGTGTGTGTGTGTGTGTGTGTGTGTGTGTACGTGCACGCACGCACGGGCGGGCGGGCGTGTGAACACATGGATGTATGTGTGTATATGTTTCCTACATACTACGCAAAATCATTTGAGAAACATTTTTTTCTTAGTGTGTATTTATCTATTCTACCAAACAAAAACTTTTTTTGCATTATATCGAACTTTTCCTACCAAAGAAATACAGGACAAAAGAATTAGAAACACATTTCCAAAGAAAGCTGGGAGAAACAAAGAAGAAAACTTACAGAGCACTGCAGTCCCATATAGGCTACATAAGGCCCTTTATCTTTCAGGAGCATCCAAGGGAGCCACGTATTGCAATGTAATTTCATCATCATTTCTCCGAAATGAGGGACGGGTTTTGCTCTGCATAAATTGTGGTCACAGAGGCTATGTTTACTTCTGATACATTTATGTCCAGAATTGCTTGTAAACTCGAATCTTCGTTAGCCATGCATGTGCAGAACTGATGAAAATAAAAGCAGTCATTCATTAAGAACACCAAACACACATCCCTCAAATGTACAAGACCTCAAGAGTGTAAATTTGGAAACTGAAGAACAGACGCTCGCCTAAAATGATTCCCCAAGGTGTGTGGATCAACAGAGCAGGCCGTCCTTCCCCAGTATGACAAGGAGCCAACAGTTAATGTCTGAGTAGAGTATCATAAATAAAAGACCACTTCAATCACTTCATACATTGACAACAACCGCTTTGACGCCTAGTTACAGAGCTTACAAAGGCTTAATTTAACAGTGTGAATACACAGCAGGCTGTGTGTAGCTGCGTGTGTGCATAATGACCTCCACACACGCTATTTTATAGTGGCTTCTAGCAGAGAGAGCGAAAACAAGATTCAACTATAAACGCTGTCTATATTTAATATTTCTGTTACTTTTCTGTCTGCCAGTCTGGCAGATTGGCTCAATTGGAAAAACAACATTTATGATTGCTGAAATCGTTCCTGGCTACATTTGGCACCCTTAATCACTGAACAACACAGAAATCCCTGTCTTCAAAGCCAAGGCAAAAAGGCCAGTCTTTGTATATCACCAAGACTTATCTGTTTGTCTTTATTTCAAAGTCCAAAACCAAATGTTGTTACTCAATTGAATAGCATAGCAGTCCACAACATTTCACAAAGACAACCAAAACTCTATGCAAATCCTTGCATTAACTGGATGGCTGTAAATGATGAATCTGTCTCCTGTTTTCTGTTTTGTTTTGCTTTTCTAGGTCAAGAAGGAACTTCTATTCACTTAAACTTTATTTTAACAGTAATGGAATTAAAGTAAATTTTCTCTGTGTTGATAAGCAAACATATAAACAGCAACAAAAGGAGGTTGTTGGTAACCACATGTTTGAAGTGACTATTTGACCTAGTTAAGGGGGGAACAAACTCCTAAATGAGGTTAACATTCTTTTTAAGTACTGATTCTGAATGAGAGGTGCCATGTTTGAATCTTGATCCAATTCTTCGTAGCTAAATGAGATTTTACAGCTCACCCACCCATCTGAGTCACTGGATCTTGCATTATTGAAAGCTTAAATAGGACATTACGTGAAATAGCTGCTGGCCAATGACAGGGTGTTGTTGAAATAAAATATTATACTAGAAAACAAGAAAGGGATATGATATCATACAGTTATTATTCAAATCGAGCTTATTACTAGAGGGACAGTTGGTGAAAGAGAAACCCAGGCTTACAGTCCAATTTCCACCCATCTCCAAAGTTTATTGGCATATTTGTAGAGTGAAGAGAACATGATACGTTTGGTCTGATATTTAATCAGGGCCTGAAAACTTAGCAAAAAAGTGAATGAAAGTTTTATTTCTACACAAAAATTATTGGCAATGTAAAATGTCTCTGAACTTCAATCATTATCTCTTTCACCCAGAGTTGCTAGGTCTTGACTTCTGCCTGTGTCTCTAGTCTATTTCTCCTCCTCCTCACTCTTTTCTCCTTCTGTTCCTCCTCTTTCTCCTCTTCTTCCTCCTTCTCCTCCTCTTCCTTCTCCTTCTCCTTCTCTCCCTCTTTCTTTTTCATCCTCTCCCTCCTTTTTTCTTCTTCTCCTTTTGTTTTTAGTTTATATTTATATACAACTAAATATCTAACAATAATAATTAAATAAAACAAGGCCATGAATTTGAACGGAGCATGGAAGGAGTTGGATGCAGTACAGGGAGGGATAAAATGATATAATTCATTTTTTAACCTATAATGTTTTTAATTAAAATTTATATTTTCCCCTTTATTGAAAATAGATTCTTTTCTCATACAATATATCCTGAGTATAGTTTCCCTTCCTTCTACTCTTCCCAGATCTCCCGAACTCCCTTTCCTTTCTGTCTCTCACTAGAAAAGAATGGGCTTCTAAGAGAAAACAACAAAAAATAATAATATACAACAGAAAACATCACATTAAAGTTAGATAAAACAAATCAATAGAAGAGAAAAAACCCTAATAGGAGTCACACGAATCAAAGACCCACTTGTTCACACATGTGCGCACGCACACACGCACTCACGCATGCATGCACATAAGTCCCATAAAAACTACTAAACTGAAAGATAGAATATATATACAAAGGACCTGGTGTAGGCAGTGCATGCTGCTTTAGTCTTTATGAGTTCATATGAGCTTTGTTCGGTTGATCTAGAGGGCCTTGTTCTCTGGGAATCCTCTGTTCCCTCTGGCTCTTAAACTCTTTCTCAGTCCTCTTCCACAGGATTCCCTCAACTTTGAGGAAAATAATTTGTTAGAGACATCCCATTTAGAGCTGTGGTATTCCATGCTTTCTGTCTCTGTCACTGTCTCTGCCTCTGTTCTCTCTCTCTCTCTCGCTCACTCGCTATGGGTCAGCTGCTGAATGAAACTTCTCTAATGATAGCTGAATAAGGTACTGATGCATAGCATAGAGAATTTTAGGAGACATTTTATCACTACATTTTAGACTAGTAGTATTTAGTTTTACTGTACATCCCCAGGTTATCTGGGCTCTGGTTCTAGATCACCCAAGCAGTATCAGGTATGGGTTCCATCACTGGAGTGGGCCTTAAGAAAGATCAGATATTGATCCTTCTTCAACCTGACATCTATATTGCTACCTATTGATAAATTCAAACAATGAACTGGCCCATGGGTGTCAGAGAGAGGAGTCTCCTCCAACAGTGTCTTTAGTAACAAACACAAAACAGACAAACAACAGTAAAACAACAAAAACATGAGTGCCTTACCATCCCAGGACCCTTCCTTCATTTTCAGTTTCACAGCCAGGCAGTCCCTCCTCCCCTCTTCAGCACCTAAGCACATTTTCTGCGGGGAGACATTTCAGGAAGATTGGCTCCTACTCCGACAGCAGCCAGATGCTGAAGTGCGAGAGAGGATGGTGTGAACTGGCAGAAGAAATAATCTAGCAGAATCGTACTCTCTACTTTGAGAAATACTTCGTGGGCTGGGGGGATAAGATCATGGAGGGATGAAGTTTTAGAGATATTTCTGAGTGAACTAGTCCATATGGCATCTTACCCCCAAGAACAGGTTCTATTTTCTAAACTGCCCTCTTAAAGGACTTACTGCTCAAGCTAATAAGAATACTGGTGTTACTTCACCTTTATCTTGCCTGCTAATAGCCAGTGTTACAAGGAAACAATCCATTAGCCAAGGATGTCAGCTCAAGTCACTGTGGCCCCCACAGTGCCCAGGTGACTGCCAGCTGAGGCTCTCCACAGGCCTGGGGGACGGGACGGCTCCATCCTTCCCCTCTGCCTCATCTGAACCGTCACCATCTGTTCCACAGGTTCATCTCAGAGATTATCTTCCCTGCAAATATTTTACCTCTTAATCTTATAGAAATTGACCTGCAGAGAAAGCAAACCCAGAGTATAGTGTTCTAGTCGTTTGCTGTCACTTATGGCCCAGCTCAGCACCTAGGCCGTAAGTGCCTTGAGGAAAGAGACTCTCAGTAGCTCTTCGTTTTTGCTGATCCTTGACTGGAAGGCAGACCACAAAAGTAAGCTGGTTTCAAATCAATACAGGAACCTTGATTTTTCTTTTTTCCTCTGGTTACTATGAGAAGAGGTTTGCCTGTCTGTTTTCCCTAAGCATTCTTTTTTATCATAAGGATATTCTTTATTTTTATTAATTAATTATTTTATTTATTTACATCTCAAATGTTGCCTCCCTGTCCTCCGATTCCCCCTTCCAGAGTTCTCCCCCTTCCCCATCCCCTTTCCCTCTGTCATAGTCTTTCTCTCCATAGAGTTGCTTGCCTGCTGTCTGGGCAACGATGTGACACAATGACACCTAACTCATTTTCATTTACCTATTTGGAGAGAGTCGTTAAAAGAAAGGTCCTTGTCTTCTCTCTAACCTTCTGTTTGCCCAATGGACCTAGTTGGATATCCCAGCATCTGGTGAGTTCAGTAAAAAGAACCAAGCCAGCTTAGCAACCTTCCTTTCTTCGTCTACCAGTGACATAGAAAATGACTTGCTGGTAACAGTCTCTTTCCTGCTCCCATGGGGGCTGCACAGCTTTTACCAATGTTCTAGGTCTTTCTATTGATGTGATAAAACACCATGAACAAATCAACTTTCGAAGGAAATGGTTTATTAGTTAATAGCTTATAAACCATCATAAAGAGAAGTCAAAGCAGGAACTGAGTGGAGAAATTGAAGCAGAGAAAATGGAGGACAACTATCTATTGGGTTGTTCTCCATGGCTCACTGAGCCTGAGTTCTTATGCAATCTAGTGTCCCCCTTCCCAGAGATGGCACTGCTGAGGGTGGGCTGGGCCCTTGATAGCATTCATCAAACAAAGAAAAATCAGCCAGAAGCTTGTTTAGAGCTTCCTACAGGCCAGTCTAATGGAGGTATCTTCTCAGCTGAGGTTCCTTCTTCCCAATGACCCTAGTTTGTATAAAGTTGACAAAAAGCCAACTAGCATACAGACACAGGCACCTGGGAGATGAGTATCATTGGTCAGCACCATTAGATACTAAGCAGGTAGCCTATGTCAGAATCAACCAATAAGTCAACCCACTTCCGCCTATATTCCTCATCCACTGCCTAGAAACTAAGATCTACTACTAACCTGGCTAAAGAACTTAAAACGCACCTTCAGCATCGTCTCACCGTTTTTGTTAATGAGGAGTCTGTGTCTTAGCTCCTCTCTACTCCGAGAGCTTTTATAAGGCTTCCATGAACCTACGAGCCTGGGAAACTTATCCTCTGGTGGCTCAACTAGAGAAAAACCTATCTCTAACGTCCTGTGGCTATTGAGAGGGTCCCTTTCTTGGGAAATAGAAGGCTGCAGCTCTCTTACTGTATTGTTAACAGAAGCTGCTTTCAATTTCTTGCCTCTCGAATGTCTCTGTACCCCAGCTCCTTCAAAGCCATCAGAGAGAAAGAGTAAGTGGAGAGCCTGTTGGCGAATTGGAAGCCACAGTCTCATGTGACATAATCACAGAAATGATATCTCAGCACAGCTGTTATGATCTATTAGTTAGAAGCAAATTCTAAAGTCTTTCCCACACTCTGGGGGTTGGGATTACACAGGGATCACCACAGGGTTCATATCACTGAGAGCCATGTCAAAAGCTGCCTTTCCAGTTTGCCATGGTCTGAGTCAAGGCTATTGTCCATGAATTCATGTTTTCAATGTTCCATTTGCAACTCATGACACTCATGGAAGCTGTGATACCTTTAGGAGGTAGACACTAGCTGGTTAAAGGTTATGGAGGGTGGATGTTTGAACATATAACTCCTACACACACACACACACACACACACACACACACACACACACACACACAAACTTTTCATCTCCTGCTACCGTCTGCAGGCCTGCTTCACCTGCCCAGTCATATTGGACTGTGACACCTCAAAACTGTGAGCTAAAATAAGTTCCTAAAGTTGTTACCCTCAGATATTTGTCACAGCAATGAGAAAAGTCATCAATAAAGTGCCCAGCCAATTACTCCAAGTTCCCCTCCACTGTCCGTTCCAATATGAGAAAGGAAGGGGTATTATTTATCGAACTCCCTCAGACAGCTGAGGCTCACCCCCGCGATTATTCAGCGCATAACTGGGCTATCTGTCAACAGAATTAAAACCCTGGTTGATCCTTGGGTGGTTTCTCTGTGCACTGACACAGTGTGAGGCAGAATCTTGCTGAGGCTATTAACTTACCCGGCAGCCAATCTTCACTTCACCTTTCCTTGAGGAAACCTGAGAGAATTCACCCCATGTCCTCATCCAGGTCAATGATCTCACATAGCCACACGCTAAGGCCAAATGTATACTTGTCATGCCAACTCTCAGGAGACAGAAATACTGAACACTCATGTGACGCTGGGCAGGTGGCACTGGAGACTATGTGGCGCCCAAGTCCAAACTGTGTCTTGGTCACGAAGGAGCACTGAGAAGTGTGCCGTGTACTTATCACCATGCAGCTCTTGTCCATACTGAAGAGCATCCAGGGCATAAGATGGCTGAATTACACAACCCCTCCTGTGCTCAGGAAGCAGTCTCAAGGGCTGTGCGTAATAGAGTGACATTTACACCCTGCTAAAAGACTCCAGAGCTAATTTGGAAGCAGCAAAGTATCACTCGGAACATTTGTCTTATCCTACAAGACACTAAAATTAATAATAGGCTCCAATAAAATAAGAGCTAATTGTGGGCAGATTGACATGTCATCAGGACAGGTACACAGCCAAATATTTAGAATGTTTTTTAGAAATATGTTTGGCTGTTTGTTTGCTAAGTTTGTATTTCCTCTTACTATTTTTGTTTGGTTATTAATAGCTTTATAAATTTGGGGGGTTTTACCAATGTTATAATGCCTGTGGTTGTTCCATAAGAATTATAGATCGAAAAGGAAATAATTGGAAGAACACAGATGTTTTAATTGAGACCATTTCTCAAGAAGACCAATATGAGAACTCAGTCAGCATCTAAAATGAAGAGCTACACTGAGTATGTTGGAACAGTAGGCAAGAAGGTGCGCAAGAGGCAGAGAGGGGACTCAACAGAAACATCATATGGCTTAGACTAGATCATTGCCTAGTCGATGATTATGCACCTCCTAGAATATGAATCATTTCTCTGGCAAGTTTTAGACATTTCTAGAACTATCTGCAACAACATAGTCAATAGAGTTAAACTTTTTGTCTTCCAGAATGGAGTTGACCAGTGATTGCTTCTGGGATGATGGAAGGAAATACTTCAAGCAGTACAGTCTCTACGTTGCCTGCTGTGCTGATTCATTAGTGACAAGTAGGTAATAGGAATGTGCAAAATGTTAGGGAGCCCGAAGTACTGATATTTTTTTCAAATACAATCTGAATATGCTCATGTTGCTGTATCTGCCAACACAACTAGAGATTTGCTACTCAAAATGTGGTCTGCGCAACAGTAGCTTCTGTACTGTCTGCAGTTTATCTCCTGATTTATTTATTTATTTATTTTTGAGAATGCAGAATCATGGATGTAAGCATCATCTACATTTAACAAACCTCCCAGGTGATTTGCACACACATAAGAATCTGTGTTTGTGGGGGAATGGGGACCAGTGTTCTGCCCCAAAATATGTCTTTATGAACTTGATTAGTGAATACAAAGAAATAAAATTGCAATATTAGTATCTGTCTGTCTTTCTCTATGTGTCTCTCTATGTGTCTCTCTCTCTCTGTGTGCATATGTGTGTGTATATATGTTCAGTAGAGACACTAAAGATTGCAATATTATTTTGATAATCTTCCAGAAAAAATATCAAGGCTGAGGGAAGGTTCTAGAACTAAATCTACTACAGCCTTCTAAAATGGAATTCACTTTACTGAGATCTTTCTTCCCATGGGAGATAGCTTTACCCTTAAGCTCTGAACACATTAGGGAGAAGATTTATTACCAACCCCAGAGAGGACCTTCATGTTACACCAAATAACTCTGCTGAAAGCTCTAGTTAATGCTAAACTGGTTTACGCATTAATTCCATGGTTAGAAATAAAATGTCAAGAGCACATCCCCTCAGAAAGAATGTATAAAATCTGCACTAGGCTAGTAACCATAACACTAGCTGAGATGGGGCATCCCTCTGGGCATTTAAAGGGAGAGGTTACAAACAGCAAACATGACAAAGAGAGAAAAGCTAGAAGCTGGTATTCATGCAGTAAGAATGTTACATGAGGCAGATTCTGGATTGAGACAGCAGCCTGCCCACAGATCCAACCTATAGAGTATTACATGTTGTTTATGCATATTTTAGATTGTAGGAGTATGTGGCACATGCATTACAAAGATCTGGGTGCCTATAACTGGTGCCCATACTTAGGTCTTCTATATAATCACTTCTACTATAGCCTAAATCATTCATGGCAGGAACACCAAAGTACACCTTTGGTTGGGGACGTCTTTGGTCTTTGTGTCTGCTTGCTTTCAAGACTGGCATATGTGCCCTTGTTTCCAATATTAGCAAAATTTTATAGGTGGGTTTGCCTTCCATTTAACTGCTAAACCAAATGCGTCCAAAGGATGCTACTTCCTACTCCAGGGTGGAAAAAAAACAAAAGCTAACCATTAACCTAGGAACATTTATAGAATCAACCATAGTTTGGTCAAGCTCAAACTGAAGCACAGGTAGTGGCTGGTTGAAATTCTAGGTAAAAGGCTGATATTTGTTTATTCAGGCCTGGAATTTCGAGAGTGAAGTTGGGATAGCCATTTTGAAACCATGAAGAGATGGCCTGAATTAAATGGATCTTAGCAGAACTTAAGTTTAGTGACTGAAAAGCCATGCCCAGGTCTATATGTCTCCCAGAGCATCAACTGCAAGCCTCACCTGAAGCCAGGCCTCAACTGTGCATTCCGGAAGGTAAGAAATAGCTTCTTCTGCCCAGGAAAGCGGACCCTCAACATGTCTCTTAGAACCAATTGAGTCTTGACAAATGAATTTATTCCTACATGAATATTCCAAGAGGAAAGGGGAAATGTTGGCTTAGATACTTGCAAATAAATAAATGATAGAAAGTTCTGAGTACAAAATGGCATAAAATTAGGCATAAACCCTTCTAAGAAGCCTACACTCCCTCCTTTCTTCTTTCTCTACCACATGCAAATTTTGTAGGTGAACATAGAGCCCAGAAATGAACATATCTGAGATCTTGGTAGTCAGTAAACATTTTATCATCTCTGACCAAGATGGCATCATCTATTACTTAAATTAAAAAACAGTCAAAGTATTTCCAAATGCAGCATTTAAAGATTCACTGTATTTTATAGATGAAACTGACTAGATTTCATTTTTTAAAAAAAAAAAAAACAACAGAAGCTATAGCATGCTTTCTTAAACACCTAGCTCTGTTATTAAAGTCTGATTTCCATAGAGAAAAATGTGAGAATAGAAAAAAATATGAAGGGGAAAAATTAAGCAAGACTCTCTAAGATGCCTGGAAAGAAAATGTAGTAGTAGTGATTACAGCCATTCTAGACACATGGGAAGGTCTGTGTCTTCATCATGAGCATGATAGTGTTGGGAACCAGACAACGTCACATAAGACAGTGGATGTGTACAACATAGAAGTATCAAGAATAAATCAAGGCTAAGGTCACTGATCGTGCATAATGTAATACAAGGCATAGCGTAGCCTCTGCCCCAAACCACATGACATACTTGCCACCCTAAAGGAAATGCCAGTCTCAGGTCCCAGATTACAAGTGTGCACAATACCAGGAACTCCAGCATGCCATTGCTTTTTGGAGACTCTGCAAAAAAAAATCTATCTGTATGTGGATTCCTTTTAACACAGATCCATTTTTTAGAGGAAGCTACGTGTTCTGTATCAAATCAGGAATGAGAGTCGCAGCCAGTAAAGATGGGAGGGAAAGAAAGATAGCTTATCCCTTACTGCTGGCAAAGCCAATTAGGCGTATCTTTGTTTCATGACAGCTATATAAAGAATTGGGGAGCTGAGAGCGTGGGCATTTGATACGGATGTGCAAACTAATTCTTTCTGTTGGCTCACATAAACAACATTTCATGGAATATCCGGTAGATGTTTTCTTGGCTTTGCTTCCCCGGACCATGTAAGGCGACGCAATTTAATACATGTAGTGGTTTTCTATCTTGTATCCAAAAACAAAAAACAAAACAAAACAAAGCCCCACCAAGTTCTTACTCAAATAGAAAATTTAAAATGAGCTGATTTGCCAATCCCAGTCTACGGATTGTTCAATCCAGAACTTGAACCAAGCTCAGTTTACTTATGTCCTTCCTTCATAGATTTGACTATCTGAATTTCTGTCATAGACAAACAATATGTAAATTTGACTCTAACATGAGTTGGAGTTTTTATAGCTGTGATTATTTATTTCATCGTATTTAACCTTCCCCAATGTATTTATCAATCTTTTTTCTTCTCCAAGACCATGAGTTCCTAGGGAGCCAGGGTTTCATGGGTATTGATTTTGGCCGCACTACACATATATACTGGAAACAACTTTTCATGAAAAAGAGTTAATATTAGGGTCTACACATAGGTGTATGAAACAGTTTTGTTAATATTTTGTTGCAGAGACCCTTCAGGCAAGGCTGATTCACTTCTAGTGCTCATCTGCTTAGATAAGATGTTATGTTGAAGAGTCTCGAAAGCCCTAGAACCATAGTAGTCATGCTTCCAGACTGTACACTCTAAAACGCAGAAATGCTAACTCTATTCAATCCTTCCCCCTTAACAACTACCCTATGAGAGGGGTCATACCACACAAAGATCACAAATAACTAGTGCTTAAGACATTTGGTGGTTTCAAGGTCATGTGGGCTAATACTGAACCATCACGCTGTGCTTGGAGCAAAAAGAGTGCATATTCCAGTGGTCCATGAGATAACGAATAGAAAGACGTCAAGACTGCAAAGGCAGCAGATAGGTGGTTTATGTCATGTCACTAAAAGCTTTGACTTTCTTGCTTTTGTCACTTAGCTTTAGCAATGAGACAATTACATAAACCTATCCAGTCTGAAGATGCTGTTGGGAGAAGTTAAATAAGATCTTAAATCAGGATATTAGCTGACCCAGTGGGGTTGGCAAGACTGAAACAAATGGGCCAACAAACCTCCACTGGTTTCCTAGGGGAACAATGACACAGAGGGGGAAATATGAGTATTTTCTATGACAACTGGACAGGGTTCACTAAGCAGCTGTTACCCTGAACAGGCAAATAATTAATGGCGACTACTTCCCATTAGTACACAGAAAATAACTTAATGTTTTTATAAATGTTACAGTTACATTATTAATTGTAAGGGCTTTGCGACATATAAAATGGATAAAATGATTCTTCTAAACAGACTCAGGGGAGGTCATGATCTGGTCTAAGTCAAAACTGATTTTAATTATTTTCTCCGAGAAATCTATATTGAGCTAAAGAATGAGCAAGCAGAATGTGACCCCAATGAGGGGAATATCACAAGGTCTCCATTGTCAAAGCATTTTAGAATTCCTGACCTGTTTTCCAAAACATTCTTTAAACAATACAGGAGTTGATGTGGAATGGCTAGAATTTAAGAAGAAAAATATCTTTCTTTCACTGTTGTCATTCCTAGATCTTTAAATACTTCTCCCTGACAAAACCCCCTATAAAAAGGAAGCTAGTGACAATCCTACAGACCTCTGTTTCTGAGATCTGAAGATGTTTCTTCTCAGATAGTACTTGAAGCCAGTCACCCACACCCATAGGAAGGGCACAGTATACATTTGGAGAATGTGTTCTATGTGTCACACGTATACAATAGAGCGGACTCATAGAGCCAACGGGGTGAACATAGCTATGAAATTGACCTCACAGCGCCCATATCTTCCTATCTGTGGATTCACCGACCTCATGCTTTATACTCATAGAAAGTCTATGTGCAACAACTTATAATTCTTTGTTATCACATCTTTTCAGGCTTGTAAGCCTGTTCTACCTACTATAGATGAAGACACTATGTTGCAAACACGTTCTCCCCATGGCTGTCAGTATTACACTTGTAATATACAAAATGCCTGCAAAAGCAACATCTGTATATGTTTTCACCAAATGAGGCAGTTTCTCAAACCTTTAAATACAGGGAAATGCTCACATTCGTAAATTCCTTAACATGACTCTGTGGCATGGGTACTTCAGTCATTCCCCTCTAAAAGCATTCCCCATGGAGGACTGTTTCTGCTTAACACTATCAAAATATTTAGGCATCAATATAGAACGAAGAAATCTTATATCTGCATGTTGCATAAATTTTCAAGTCAGTCAAAATATTTGAGTCAGCAAAATGTGTGTAAAATGTAAATAGATGGCAGAATACACAGTAAACACTAGAAATCCTGGAGCTGAAATTAGAGAAATCACGCTCTCTAACACAGGCTATATTTCAGATTAAAGGACTGGGGAGAATCCTTTTGTTCTTCAGGACCTATGGCAGTTTGGATGTGTCCTCACAAGGGTTCAAGAGCTAAAAGCTCAGACTCCAGTGTGACAGTATTAGGCTGTGAGGACCTTTCTGGAGGTGACTGAATCATTGGAAGCATTACTCTCAGGGGAATAACACTGGCCACGTTCAGGGCATCAGAGCTTGTGAAAATAGGTTGCTATAGACCAATGCAAGAATTACATATATTCGTACCGTTTTCTTCTCTTCTGCTTCTCTGTCAAGTAGTGACTCAGAAAAGGGGGATTCACCAGAGGCCAGTGGACAAGGTTCTTTAGACCTTCTGCCTCTCAAACTGTGAGTTAAATAACCCTCTTTTCTATTTCAGTACCTCGTTTCAGGTATTTTGCTATAGCAACAGGAAATGAATCACTGTACATCTCTTCAACTGTAAATGGAGCAAAGTATTTTGTTTCATCTTGGAGGGCTCGTTTCCTTCCTTTTGAGGCTGTAGGTACTTTACCACACTTCACAAAGTAATGCGAGCATCCCCCAAATATTAAAAATCAAGTGGCAAGAAACAGTTTACCATGAAAAGAATGTCGCTCGCCGTCAGCTACCAGAACAAAACACTAGGGAGTGAACTGGTGAAGAGTTGCTCCGTTTTCTCCCAGCATGATTGAGTTCTGGACCCCTCCTCATGGTTTAAGATGGTTATTTTCAGACTGTGTTCTCTCATGTGAGTGGAATGGGATAAAGGTGGAGAGAGGAGGGGAAGAGAGGAGAGAGACATAGAGACAGACAGAGACAGAGAGAGACAAAGAGAGGCAGAGAGAGAGAGAGAGAGAGAGAGAGAGAGAGAGGGAGAGAGAGAGAGGCAGAGGCAGACAGAGGCAGGGCAGAGGCAGAGGCAGAGGCAGAGGCAGAGGGAGGCAGAGGCAGGAGGCAGAGGCAGAAGAAAGGAGAAGAAAGAAGGGGGGAGAAAGGAGAATGGGGATTTTCTTCTTCTTCTTAAAGACCACAAACCTGTGGGATTAAGTTTTCATTCTTATGGCCGGTTTAACCTAGTTCTGCCCTAAACAAGGATTAGAAGATGCAGCCACTGCAAGGCTCAGGACAAGGGAATTTAGAACACAATTTATCTCATAAAAATGATGTGTTTACTTCCTTTCTCGATCTTAATCTGTTCATAAAAGCCATACCTCTTTTCTTTTCCCAACTACTTAACTCTTAAAGAAGAATATGTCATGTCCACCGTGGGACTCTTATTCTTGCCAGCTTTCTGCCTCTTGAAGACTTTACTGCTTCAGGTCTGGATGACATGTTGTGGAAGCTTTTCTCCAGAGTGCCAGCCTCACCCCACACTGCCTGCTAGAAACTGATTGAAGTTTCTAAACAGATCTTCAATTTGGGGGAATGAACTGTGCCCCTTTGTTTCCTCCTGAGAAATAGGATGAATACGATTTGAATCGAGCTTTTTGATCTATACATAGAATTAAGACAGTCACTCCATTTTTAACCCCCCTTTCAACCTAAGGTTTCTTTATCTCTGAAGTTTCAAAGATCTGTTTGCCCAGTGAGTGTGAATGGTCAACCCTGAAACCATATATGCAAACAAACCACCAAAAGGGATTTGACCAGGCTTCAAATATGTGTGTGTATGTGTGTATGTGTGTATGTGTGTGTGTGTTCACATATATATTTTTGTGAGATGTATATACATGTGTACATATATGTGTGTGTGTGTATATATCTCTACCTATATATTTTAATGTATATATACTGTATACGTGCATAAACATGTGTATATATGTTGTTACATATATATATATATGCATGTATATATCATTGCTACATACATATGCTCATTTAACATTAATAATTAAAGAGGCTATCAACTTGAAAGTGTGGAGGCAAGGAAGAGGTTCAAAAGAGGGCACAAGGGAGGGGCTGGAGGTTGGAAAGAGAAGAGGGACAGTGATGTAATTCTATTTCTATTAAAAACATATTTTTAAAACGATCTGGCTGCCTTGTTGGCTGGATCTTCTGTGAGACTGCTTTAGTCTGTGGTTTTGCCTGCCGTTTGGTGTTCTGTAGTTCATCAGCACAGTTTATAAAGGATCTTGTTTGGTTAAGTTTGCCCTCTGTTACATTCATTTTTCTAGTACATTCTTGATTTTTATTGTTACTGTCAATTTTTAAAAAATTACATTTTACAGGGGTGGGCTACTCTGTGCATAGGAGCTTCAGAGTTGGTTCCCTCCTTCTCCCATTCAGGTCCTGGGATAGAACTCAGACCAATTTTCTTTACCAACTGATCCATACCCTAACCCCTCTTACTATCATTTTCTTCTGTCTCTGGAGGCAGAATAAATCCATGTGTTCAGTTCATTATCCTCAATGGAAACCCGTTTATACTTAATAATTGAGAATTTACTTAACCAACGTTCATTCTGTGTTTAATAAAGGTTACTGAATATTTTATTTAAAAAAGCACTCTCCTAAAGCCTGTTAAGCACAATATGCATTTATTCAATATTTGAAGTCATATCATTGTTATGAGCCTGACATTGTAAGGGGCTGACCCCACTTACATTATTTAGAGTCTCTCAGGACACATAGGCAGATTGCTGAGAAGAATTCTGAGTTCTCTTCCCTCAAAAGCTCAAGACGAAGATAGTATTTATCTCGCTCCGTGTTTCTGACAGGAATGGGATCCAGAGTCTCTTTCAACATCACAGTTCTGAGAAATGCCAAGTGTTGTGGAGGTTGAATGAGTTGGAATGCCTGGATGGACGTGTGGGAAGGATTCTTGACTGTCCCCTCCACCAGCTTTCCTCCGCTGCCTAATGGGAAGATAATTTCTGCCTTGGGTTGTAACTAGAATCACAGAACAACCACATTTTCAGTCTCCTCTGTGATGGCATAAGAGCAAGAATTAGTCACGAACAGCTTAGGAGCTGTGTCTTTAAGAGAAAATGCTACTCTTCCTTTGCCTCCCTTCCAGGATCTGTAAATATGGACAAATCAACGTACAAGTTCAATCATTCCCAAGTGGGCAATGATGCATTGATAGAAGAAGAAAGTGTGTGAATACCAGACCTTGACCACCCAGAAGATAGAGCTTTTCCACTGTGGGAGCCCCAACTGGTACCTATGCTATAAACTCCTTCCTCGTGCAAGCCCAACAAACAAACAACAACTACCACAAAAACACTGTTTTCAAATATGTAAATCATATTTAATCAAGGCTCCTTGTGTTCTAAATAAAAATTGAGAAGTCAAATGCACGGAGTAGGGTTGTTCTAAACTTGGACTAAGACACTGAGCGATGGCAGAGTCCTACCGTGCATGACTCAGATACCGCTTACAGTCACATCTCACATGTGGTTATCTTAAGCACATGGGTCACAAGTCTGACTCAATAGGGTGGGGAAGCACGGCCTTCCATAGAGAGGTTCGTGCCAACATCTGAACACAAACACTAGATGGGAATACTCAGGCCTCCTACAAAGAGGGGAAGGAAGAGCTAGGAACAATCGCACCGTCTCTGCCTTTAACCAAAACAAGGCAGACTTTAAATACTGACTCGACTTTATTTGTCTAACTTCACTGTCTGTGCTAATTGATTCTCATAACTGGAGGAATGTGTTGTGTTTATTTGTGGCAGATGTTAGAACAAGTTTTCACAATACCTCCTACTTCCTGATCTTACCGCTTTATTTCTACACTCAATAGAACGCAAGAAGGCTGGCCACGAAAAATAATCTCATTTAAGATAAAAATTTACCTTTGGCTCCAAAAATGAGACTTCTAATATACTCCTCATTATACTTTAATTCTGATGCAAAGTGGGGGTTAAGTACAAGGACTTAGAAAATAATTCCCCAACTACGAAAAATGTTCCCTACCTTCATTTTTAAAAATGTACAGCACAGATTTGGCTCTGGATTTTTATAGCCAACAAAGGTGAAAGGGTACTTGCTTTTCTTTCTGGTGACAACACAGTGCATTGAAAACTCTTGCAAAACTAACCACATGAGCAAAATAGCACCAAGTGTATCAGGCTGCTATTTTTGTGAGATAGTACATATTAATTAATTTAGTTTAAATAGATTCAAATATTTATGGGGCTGGAGAGATGACTCAGTGGTTAAGAGCACTGACTGCTCTTCCAGAGGTCCTGAATTCAATTCCCAGCAACCACATGGTGGCTCACAATCATCTGTAATGAGATCTGATGCCCTCTTCTGGTGTGTACAGCTACAGTGTAGTTATATAATAAATAAATAAATCTCTTATAAGTAATTTATAAAAAAAAAGAAAGAAAGAAAGTCATCAGTTTTTATAGGAAATACGATTAAGACTGTTCTTACTTTGGTAAAAGATTTGAACAAAGTCTACAAATAAGCCTGTGAACAGATTTGCAATGTCCTTTCTCAAATTTAAAAGCACACAGAGCTACCATCACCCCTCTATTGCAATAGTTAAAATTTAAGACTGTCTATACCAACTGTGGACAAGCAGAGAATGACTAGGTCTCTTAGGTACCGTTGGTGGGGAAGTAAATTACACATTCACTTTGAGAAACTTTTCAACAGGATTTAGCCACCAAGCCCAACTATTTACCTAAGAAAAACAAAGTCCCGAGTTCATGAAAAGATTTCTATATGGATATTGGTAATTTTCCACTACTGTAACAAATGTCTGGGACTGAGACATTAAAACTGGGAGTGGGGGCACATACTTTAATCACGGCACTGTAAAGGCAGAGGCAGGGCAGACCTCTGAAGTCGAGGACAGCCTTGTCTACAAACCAAGTTCTAAGACCACTAGGACTACACAGAGAGATCCTGTCTTAAAAAAAACAAAATAAACAAACATACACACACACACACACACACACACACACACACACACACACACACACACACACCAAAAGAGGAGATAATATTTTGGCTTGCCCCATTTTGGAAAGCAGAGTCCTATTGAACCAATTTCTTTGAGCCTATGATGAAGCAAAACAATACATTGTGCTGTAGAGTAAATTCTCTTATGTATTTGGTTGTGAGACTAGACTTTAATGGCTGAGCCATCTCTCTAGCCCTGTAGAGTAAATTCTAAAGCAACGTTTTAATGTCAAGGTTGGGATATAAACACAGACAAAGAAAGAGACTGAGTTTGTAAGTCTCCTCCGAATGCGTGCCTATCAGAACCTAAAATCTCCCACCAAGCCTCGCCTCCCTAAAGTTTCCACTTTCTTTCAATAACACGAAGCTCAGAAGCTTACCACATACCACATGAGTCTTTGGGGACTATCCCAGATCCAACTACAGCACTGGTTTCTTAATAGTAGCTCAAATTTTAAAGCAGCCAGTATGTCAATGATCCAGTGAATATATAAAGTAACTATGACGCATCCTTGCAATTGAATATTATCTGGTGATAAGAAATAAACTTAGACAATGACTGTGACATGGATGGATCTCAAATATATGTGCATTAATGTATACTAAACTGTTGTGTTGGTGGAACACACACACACACACACACACACACACACACACACACACACACACACACCCCTCAGATTCCCTTTCCATGAATCCCCAAAACAATAAAGTCACCATACAGAAGTTTATTAAGGAAGGAGATGTAGTTGGGCAGACAAGAGAAAAATGATTATCCTTTGGCAGAGATAAAAATCCCTTCTATAGAGCTTATTCTCATAAATATACATTTTAAAATGTCTTAAACTTACACTGGATAGTATACTACATACAAACTATGCCTCAGTGTTTTAAAAGGTCGGCCATGAAGAAATGAATTGCTCTCAGGGTATCTGTCACATGCTGTTAAGGCATTGCTAGTATACATCCAGCATATTTCCCTGCCCAACAACAACCTCCAGACATCTGATGCCTCAGATATTTCTAGAGAAAAATATGAAGACTTAATTTTAAAAAAGAAAATAAACCAAAATACCTCAAGTGAAACACCAGGGAGAAGAAACAAAGGAATGAAGTGATTTTCACAAAACCTGGTTAAGCACAATGTTTCCTTTGTCCTCAAAATATAGTTGTTTTTGACTTTGTTTTGTGTGTGTGTGTGTGTTGTGTGTTGTTTTTATTTCAGGGCTGGTGATACCATGAATTAATTATCATTTCTGTCATTTGAAAATAAATAACCGCTCTGAGCTCATGTTCTGAAGGAGCCAGCCACACCCCAGCCCAGCCAAACAGATATAAGTCACCTTGCTATGCAATTTCATGTTTTGTTCCTGTTACTCTAAAGTAAAAAGTGAAGGTCGAAGCAGGATTTTTAAATTGCAAAAATTAAAATCCCGTTTCCCCTGCCAACACTAGGCTGTCAGTCAACCTAACAGCAAGTCCTGAGAGAGCTGTGCCAACCAGTAGGGAACCCAAGTGCCCACATAGGAATGGTCTCTCTCCTTGCTGCCAGAGCCTCATGGGAAACAAGGCTCACTGAGGAAGAGTCAGGAGCCCTCCATGCCCATATCTGCTCTCCTCACCATCAGAGCCATCACAGCCGAGAAAAGGTTGGGCGCTGATAGCCACCGACTCAAATGTGAAGTTTGGCTAAAAGGACATGGAATGAGGGGAAATAAAGAGAGGAACGGTGAACAGGAGGCTACCAGTGAGCATCTCTGCTGGTGAGCATCTCTGCCGGTGAGCATCTCTGAGCTCTGCCCTGTGGAGATAAGAAGCAGATTTTGAACTTCTGAGACCAAAATGCATAGAGCAGAAAGTCCCACTCTTGCTGCTATTTCTTCGCTGAGAAAGTGTGAGTTTCTACAGACTTTGAGGGCTCTGTTTCAATAATGTTAAAAGTTGGAACTGATTCACATTTTCACACACACATACACACACACACACACACACACACACACACACGTGTTTGCACTCACATGGTTGTCTTTTTCCTGTATTTGTTCTTCTCGCAAACAGAAAGTAAAATCCCCACAAATTTAAGCACAACAAAATGTTCCCCTTTTCAGGAACAATACAATCAGAGTACATATATAGGCCGCATAGCCAGTCTAAAACTGAAGGAGTCAAGTTAACTTCTTATTCCTCCAAGACACGGGATAATTTCTCCACAAAGTAGGTTGTATCACCATTACCTGAGAGCTTGCTAGAAATGAGGATTCCTAAACTTCTCTTCAGATCTGTTGAGTCAGAAAATTTGGCCTAAAGCCTAGAGGTTTCTATTTAGTTACCTTCCCATGATAGTCTGCTCAGTGGCCTTATTACTATAAATAAATAAATAAATAAATAAACAAACAAACAAACCTAGATTTAATAAAAGGCACCTGAAAGTCTCAGTGCCAAGAATCACAGGCTCTGACGTCAATTCAACTGAAATTTCCTGGCTCTGAAAGTCTTTGGCCCAAAAGGACTGCTCCTCTAATAATAATATATCTTCTTCTTTCACATACTTTCATCCCCCTTTCTCTTTCAGAGAGCTCACAATCAGTAAAACTTCTGTTTTAATTTTTCATAGATTGAACCCTGGTAGATCTAAATGTCAGCTTCCCCATTGGCCTATATCTAAGGGTTGGGCCAAAAAAAAAAAAGCTAGGAGCACCTGAAGCCAAAGACCCCAGGTGCCATCCCATTGCCAGACAGCCATCTGTCTCGCCTTGACTCACCCCCCACTCTTCTGGATGGCTCCTCTCAAACTCCTTATGTTCTATCCAATCTTTCCCTTTCTTCCTTTGCTTCCTGTACTGAGAGGGCAACAAGAAGACTGGAGCGCTTACCACCATTTCTACATACCCATGAGCACCTGTACTTATGCTCTGTCCCCCCACCTGTCTCTCCACTCACCTCACACTTGTGCCTGAGATCACACCTTTCCCTTGTGCCCAAGGCAGATGCTCCTTTGCCGACTCTAGGATTTTGTCGTAATACCCATCCTCGTTTGTGTCTCATCAGTTGTTTCCTATGTCGTTAGTTCATTATTAGTGCTATGTAAAGCATGCTTCTGCTTACTCCCTGTGGTACCAGTCCATCTTTTATTTGCTTGACTACCCAGTCTTACCTGGCACCACTCCCTCTTTCAAAACAATGCTTTCCTGTGCCTCTTCAGATGTCATTCTGCCTCCCACTATGATACTTCCCTCTGTGTCCCCCTCGCCTACTCAGAGACTATACACTGGGATTCCACCAGTTCTCAGACATTGCTTCTATCTCCTATTCGATCTCCACTCAGTCCTATACTGATTTCATCCAAGACTTAGGAAACCCCTTATCCAAATGCCCTTTGTGCATGTTGTATTGAAAGCTGCTACGTGCACTCCACATTTACAGAGTCAATGGCATACTCAATATCTTTACTGGCCTAACAGACATCAAAAGCTATATAGGACAAAATTTAAGCAGTGTGCTTGCCATCTCTGGTTAGGACAATGACTTGTTTATTTTTATCTCTCACACTATGTCTAACCCATCAGTCATGTTCTTTCCTCAGTATTCCTGAATATACCTTAGACCAGGTGATGCCTTACTAATACTGAAAAGCCTAAAGCATACTGTATGTAGTGGTTTGAATAGGTATGGCCCCACAGACCCATGTGTTCAAATGCTCAGCCCATGAGTAGCACTATTAGAAGGTATGGCCTTGCTAGAGGACGTCCATCACTGGGGGCCAAGTGTTGAGGGTTGAGATGCTCAAGTTCAGTCCTTTCCTTGCTGCCTGTGGATCAAGATGTAGAACTCTCAGCTCCTTCCCTAGCACCGTGTTGTATGCTTCTCAGTGTGCAAATAATGGACTAAACTTCAAAACTGTAGACCAGCCCCGATCAATTGTTTTCCTTTACAAGCATTGCTATGGTCATGCTGTCCCTTCAGAGCAATAAAAATCTTAACTAAGACACCATCTCTTTCCTGAACACAGGAGGAGCTGCCCGACATCAGTGCCCATCTTGGGCTCACATAAACAGAAACAGATACATATCTCTGATAAGAACTCCATGGCATCATTCTTTCACATCGAACCAAAAATCCTTCCTCCCATTGACCCACTGACTTCTATGGGATTTAACTTCCTGGCTGTTGCATCATTCCTGCCTACTATGATCTACTATGGCCACTCATGTCTGGATATATCTGTTTTCAGGGAGGCATTTTCATCCCTCAGAACCTTTGCATTTATTGGCAGATGTGGTTGATTTGCCTTCGTCAAGCCCCTCCCACATACCATCCTCTCTCTGAGGGTTACCTTGCCATCGCTTTTCAAATACTTCGAATACTTTTGTGCCTTCCTTCTGTCCATAATTTCTATCTTCTTTCTAAAATGCTATATAATTTAGAAGATCAAAGGCTCCCTAAAGGTAGAATAGTCTGCTTTGTTTTGTCTTGAGTCCCAATGATATACACTACCTTGCTGGAACAAAGTGGTCATTCAGAAGGTACTTCTGGATGAATGAGAGAGGTTAAGTCTTTAAGGATGACTAAACAGGCAAGATGCTTGTTCCAGATCAAAATAGACCATAGTTCACTCTGGGGTCAATCAAGACTCATCTCATCTTCTTGAGAATTTTAAGCAGATTGAAAATAACAATTATTTGTCCAAAAAAGACATTGCACAGCATAGTAATAGTAACAGTGATTGGTAGAATTATATGGGATTTTCATTATCGTTACCATGTCTTTAAACAATATATATTAAGAATGTCAATTATTTTCTATATATTCAAATATATGCTCAAAGAATGTTATTTTAAATTTTTCTGTACTAAAAAAAATGAAGTATTGCCTTTACCTTGTGAAAGGTTTAGAAATTTACATGAACAAGACTCTACAATCAACAAAAGTAAAAGAAATTTCACATTTTTAACCGAGCAAAATGCACAGTGTGCTCCCATGTAATGCGCTCCTGAGAAAAGCAATAGGGCAAATCAATTGACCAATGTCTCAAAGTTTCAACCACTGATCACTGTGCCTTAGCACCTAGGATGGTGCGGAGCCAACCTCAATACCAGCATCAGTTCCCGCTAGATCTTTCAACACGGCTTCGGGATCCTACATTTCATGTAACTGCTTTTTGCTGTCTTATAAAAATATATCCAGTGTTTCAATGAAAATAAAAACTAAACACTGTAAAGGCATTCACAATTCAAGATCCGTGCTAATGGATACAAAAAGCAAGCTTTCTCCAGTAGTCTTTTAGGTCTTTGAAGACTTTTTCTACAAAGAACTAGACAGGTAAGGCCTCACCATTTTGCCCTTATGGTTTCCAGCATGGTCTCTCAGAGTCACACAACCAAACCAACAGCAACCACAGGTTATGCAAAGAAGCAGGTGTGACTATATTAAAATAAAACCTTATAAAAAAAAAACAAATGGTGGACCAGATCTAGCAACTGAGAGTAGTTTTATTCAGCTCCAGCTCCATGTCTTACCCATCCAGACAGTGACAGTTTCTAGGGTTGATGTTCATCCTTTAATGTTCAAAGTCATCTTTACGTTTGCTCTTCTGAGAATGTGTCAACAGACCTAAAGATACTGCTTCAGAGATCATGAACTCTAGGCTGTACTTAAATCATTTCACTTGCTCTCTCCAAGAAAGTACTAGAGAACTATGATGAATCTTCTCAGTTGTCAACTTCACTCCACCTAGCATTAACTAAAATCAAATACCTGTGAGGGTTTTTGTTTTGTTTTGTTTTGTTTTTGTTTTTGTTTTTCTTAATTTGAAGTGGGAAGATCCACTTCTAGTCTGGATCTTTAAATACGGGAAGAGATACTTTAATCCAGATCTTTGGAAGTGGGAAGACCTACTTCTTCTAATGTGAGCCATACCTTCTGCTGAAAACCTGTTAGAGGACATGGAAGAAGGAAGCTTCCTTCATTCTTTGCCTACTTGCCCTTACCTAACTGAAAGCCCACCCCTTCACGGGCATTAAAGCCTAATTCTTTGGGATTCCAGCATAGACAGTTAAGACCAGCAAACATATCTAGCCTTGTTTATTGAATGCCTACTAGATTCTTGAACCTTCCATTCATAGGCAGCCATCGTTGAATTAGCTGGACTTGTAACCCACTCTAATAAGTGTCCTTTCTATATATAGAGAGTGATTCACTCTATAGGCTCTGTTTCTCTAGAGAGTTCTGACTAATAAAGACCATTGAGGATTAGCAAGTAGGATATTGCTAAGAAATTTGTTGATCTGCTCCTAAGGACAAAATGTAAGTGCACCTGTATAAACAAACAGCCAATATTTACGTGAAAGTTGCTTATTGCCTGTACAAAATCAAATATCTAGGCTATATCAATATATTATTCTAGTTTTGTTTCTGTTGCTCTGATAAAAAAATCCTAATGAAAACAACTTATTTGAGAAAGGATTATGTTTAGCTTACAATTGCATTATAGAGAAGTCAATGAGGCAAGAACATGAATCAGTTAGTTATATCACACCAGCAGTCAAAAGCAGATAGAGAATAAATGCATGTATGCTGTTTGCTTGCTTGTAGTGCTCAGCTCTATATCTCCACTCTTAAAGTGCAGCCTAGGGAATGGTGCTGCCCACAGTGGGTGGAGTCTTCTACATAATTAACTTAATTGAGACAATCTCCCACAGAAATGTACACACAATGTAGACAATCCCTTATTATGATTCTCTCTACAGATGATTTTAGATTGTGTCAAGTTGACAATTAAAAACATATTCACCTTTCTAATTTGCTTTGAATATAATCATTAAGATTTAGCATTAAAAGACCATGATCAGCCTTCTTACCTTACAAAAGAACAACTGAAGAACAGGCAATATTTCCAGCTGAGAGAGATGAGCTTGGACTTGAATGATTAAGAAATGTCTCTGCAGCTCATATTTGTGTCTACTTCTATATGCTTGCTCTCAACAATAATCAATTAAGAGTCCTTTAAAATTAATACTATGCGATCTTATTAGAAGTAAAACAGAGTTCAGTAGGAAATTTTTAAATGAGAAAATGGGTGAAACAATATGGAGGGGGTATTAGAAGGAATGTAGTTATAATTTTTATCATAGAAAAGAGACACTTTTAATTAGAAGAGAAGGGAAGACATTGTGGTAGATGAAGTAGGGCTCTGCAAAGATTCCCACTCAAGTTCAAGAAGAGAAATCATAGGCAAACGGCAGGAGCCTGAAGAGCATGACAATGCTTGAAGCATCTCCTGTGAAAAAGTCAACAAGGTCCCCAAAGAATGGACTCAAAGGAAAGCTCAGGGGCCAGCGGGAGCCAGGTGGCTCAGATTTATAATTAACCCAAACAATTACGCATTCTGACTCTAGCAAAATGTGCCAATTATAAACCAATTATCTATTCATTAAAGCGGTTGCTTGAGAGGCCCATAAATCAATTTCAATTTTGTGACTCAAAACTTATAACCACAACCCTTTAAAAAAAGAATTTAAATATATGAATTTTCAATAATCCAGGCTTGTCTTCTTCCCAATCATTCTGTCTTTGATATTTTTCTTTACTTAGTATATCTCATCTGTAAATAGAAACATATTCAGGTTTTCAACAGCTCAGAAATCAGGTTATATTTTATACTTGATGATGAACGCAGAAGCTTTCTTCTCAAGTGCAAAATAAAATAACGATGTATCTGCAAATTTTGGCATCTTAATGAACCATGTTATTTGTTTGTCTATAATTAGCATGAACACTTCAAGCCAAAGGAAGGCTAGAGACTTAACACTATTCAATCTTACCATCGCTTACCCTATAGCACAGATGTGTGCGCTCTCTCATACTCATGCTACTTTGAGATAGATTTTTTTGTCAATTGTCTTACACAAATACAAAGCATGGCTTCAAAGATGCTAATGCTTATACTGTTGCTCATGCTGGCAGTTGTAGCTCGGGTCTTGAGGTATAGCCTCTTTTCCTCTGACTTTACAGCATGATTCTACATAGACCTTTCTATCTAAATGTAGTTCTAACTTCCCTGAATTTTCCCTAAGGTTAAAACTTGCTTCTCCTATTATGTTGGTTGTAACTGACAACCTTTTACTCAGTAATATAAAGGAAATTCAAAAGTCTTAACTGGAGCTAGGGAGATGGCTCAGTGGATAAGAGTGTTTGCTGCACAAGCATGAGGGCCTGAGATCGAATCCCTGGCATTCATGTAAAAAGCCATGTATAGCATGCGTGCCTATAACTGCAGTATTGCAGGAAGATCCTCCCAATAGCTTGCAAAAGACACTATCAGCCTTGCCTAAATGGTGAGTTTCAGGTTCAATGAGTGGCCCCTCTCTCAGGGTAATAAAGCAGAAAACAGTTGAATAAGACATTAAAATCCTCTTTCAGCACCTGGGTGTTCAGACCTGGAAATATACATGGAGTTGATGAAATGGTTAAAAATAACCTGTCACGGTAAACAGAATCAGAAAAGCAATGCAGTCCAGATTCACTGGAAGACCACCATGGAGTATAAAATCAATGAACGGAATGTGAAACTAACACATACACACATGCACGCCCACACACACACACACACACACACACACACACACACACATAGAGGGTAGGAGGGAGAGAGAGAGAGACATACACAGATACACACACACTAACACACTCTGTGCTGTTTACTGAAAATTCATTTTAATATATCAATTTGTCACTAAAGTTATAATAACTATACTTCTTTCCAGGTATCACAAGACTTTAACATACCCAGAGTCTGGAGCATAGCGTTCTTGCCAAAACTGACCTATTGTCCTCAGACGGCAAGAGAGCAAGCCAGTTTGTACATTGGTAAAACCAAATTGAACTTCTAAGTTACCTATTTGGCCAAAGAATCTGAATTATTTTTGACAGTTCCATTCCTAAAACCAAGAGGCTTCTATCTGAGGGTTCACAGAGCGAACTGGAAACTGGGTTCTGATTGCAACCAAAGAGAAGGAGAGTGCTAGGGCAGAGACAGCTAGGATGCTAAAGAGAAGACAGGAAGAATGCTAAAGAAGAGATGGAGAGAAACAGGACAAAAAGGACATTTCTGACTGTGCAGAGTCCCAGGGAAATTCAGCTGCATATTACTACAGTCTTGGGCTTTCGGATCCAGGAGAAAGTGTATAAAGCAGGATGGTACAGGGACAAGGAGAGACTTCCCACAGATAGTCTGAGTCAAACCAATGCAGAGAAGATAGGTTTGTGAATATTTGGAACAACTGACCAAGTTGGACGATCAAGTAAAACTGGTTCACCTCTTTTTATTTTCTTTTCCTTAAAGCAAATAAATTCTGTGTGAAATCAGAAAAGCAAATTCAGAAACCAGAGACTGGAAGCCCAGAGAACCAAACATGACTGGGGGAATTAAAAACAGTTGGGAGACTATTTGGGAAAGTATTATTAATTATCTTAATAATATTTAATCATTAAGATAATATTATTATCTTAATAAACAAAAAACTTTCTGATAGTGTCAAAAATTCAAAAAGACAGAGCTTCAGAAATAAAGTGATCAATTCGTTTAATTCTGTGAAGCTACAACTACACAGAAAGATACCTCTATAAATCAAGATAGATAAATGACAAATAGAAAGGGTTATATTTTAAAATGTATGTTCTCCACCACCCTCACCTAGTCTAGGAAAGGCATGAGTGGCTTTTGTTAACTGAAGATAAGGTTACAATAGCAGACTCCAAGTTGTACCTTTCAGATTCTGCCTCTGAGAATACATGTTCAGAGTCTGGAAGTGATGTTAGCACCTTTAATAGTACCTCACCTACAAAGAACTATCTTGCCACAGGGGAGGTCTACATTCAAAGTCTAGCCAATGATAACTCAGGGTGAAACAACTATGAAGAACCATGATATATTCATTGTCCTTGTGAGGTAAGCAAAGGTTCCCATTAGGCTTGTACCTCAAATCAAGTTTCTCTTCCCAGGTCTTTTTCCTTCTGGTGCTTCCAAGGGTGTTAGCACAAGAGCATTCTGTGATAAGCAGCTTCCTTCCAACTCCTCTTCAGATTGTGTCCACCAGAAAGCCATTTCCAACAGTCTTGCTTTTCTGTTTGAAACCTTGCAGTAATATTACTTGGGTTCCACTGACCCACAAATGTTGCCATTCCCCTGCTCTAGTGAACTTACACATCTGCTTTCACATATACCCACCCCCTACACTTTGCAGGATTGTTTGTCCTTGGTGGGTCCAAACTAAAGTTTGATTCTGACAAAGTTGTTCAAATTCTTGTGAGCGGTGGAGCACAGGTCACTTATAGGTAACACAATCCCTGTGCTTCTCAGTTGGTTGGTTCTGTCTTAATGAGCTGCCAGCACCTCCAGAGGTCTTCTCTAGAGGACACCCAAACGGCTTGAGTTGGGTTGGTTGGCAATAACTACTCTAGTACAGGAACAAGTAAGGATCAACAGTCCTCTCCTCAAAACAGCTCTCTTCAATGACAGAAGCCAGGTTCCAGTAGAGGAACGATGGAATAACAGATGTGTAAAACACAGTTGTCCATAAAATAGAGATCTGAAATCCTTTCAAGACAAAGAAGAGTCCATCCTCTACTGTCACCTACATCTGAGATGTTTGTGGAGGCAGAGAGGGTACACTTAGCTGTCTTCCTCTCTGTGCCTGTGTATCACATCTTAGAAATTCCCTTTAAATGTGTTTTTTCTTTGAATAATTCCATAGGAAATCATCCTTGTTGCCATTAAACTCAGGTATAAAATAGACCCAAGGGATAATGGGGTTTGCTACCTTATTGTAGAATGGCCTCCCTCTCACCCCTCCTTACAATAATCTGTTTCTTTCTATTCGAGATCACCAAGAACAAACTCCTGAGTCCAGCTTACACACATAATGTAGACAAACTATGATTCCTGAAGCTAAGTCTATGGCCTCTTTGAAAATACATTTTGTTTTTAAGGCTTAAAGGTAAATCTAAAACCAATTTAAGGGACTGAAAATTCTAGGGAAAAAAAAAAACAAAACAGAACAGATCTGTAGCCACTTAGAAATCTCCTCTGGCTGTATGAGCAGACGCATTTCTCATTAAGTGCAAGTAATGAGTTTGTCTTTAAACTTTAAAAGTGATAGGTAATCAGATAGCTCATAATTTTTTAAAAAATCATTTTAAAACAACTCTTAAGGATGCAAGTAGTTTAGACAAGAAAACAACAAACAAACAGGTAATAGAAGTTGAGAGACTAGGGCAATAGATCTCCTGCCTTGAAACCAGCCAGAAACTTAATTATTACCTTTACTTAAGTCCGAACACCCAGCTTCTTGTTCCAAGAGAACTTACTCAGAATATCTTCATGACTAACCTTGTGTTTGTGACTGAAGATTAAAAATTAAATATTATTTAACAAGTTTTTATGTGACGACACAGAGTGGCAAAAGCTTGCTGTTGCGCTAAATGGGGCTGCCAAGCTCCCTTCCCTGCCAAAATATAGCTTCGGTAAGCACACATAAATTTTATTTTTAATAAATACCCACAAAATGGCTTCATAAACAGACTAAACTCTGCATAACCGTAGCTCACAATGAGTATGTGTTACGGTTTCCCATAAACAGAAGTCTCACAGACTGAAGCTGGTCTCCATGTCTCCATCCTATGGATTGATGACAAACCAGCTCATGTGGGGACGCCCCGGTGATTTTCTTGGGTGGGAGCCCACGTGCTAACTACTTGGGCTCCTGCCTTCCTGCAACAGCCCTGTTGTTTGTCTATGCAGACATCAGATTTCAGAGTCGTACTGGGGGCTTAAAGGGATGGCTAGAGGCTCCACTCGGTGTCCCAAAGGCGACGTTGTGGTAAGAAAAGTACTTTGTGCTTTCACTAACATGTAGACATGTATAATGGGTTAACGTGAATAAATAAAGGGCATGAGAGGGCACACTGATGTAATGAGAATAAACTGTTCTTTCTAGCTAACTTTTCCTGGAATCTCCATGTTCCCTCTACTCAAAGGAGCCTTTGGAGGAGTTCTTTGCCTTTTCCTCAGCTGGCAACAGTTCTTTGACTTTAATTTTCTTTTTTTTTTTTTAATTTTGGTAAATCAATTGATTCCTTGAGGAAAGAAACAGCGACTTATTGAAAACTTAAAGAACTTTTTCTCTCCTTTCAAAATTATTTTTTATTTCACATTATTATTATTATTATTATTATTATTATTATTATTATTATTATTATTATTATTATCTGCGTTAGAGGACCTCTCACATACGCCAGGGGAAAGAAGCTTTTGGTCCCCCTGCCAGTTGCAGTCCCCAGATTCTCCTTCACTTTCCATTAACCCTGAGAAGCTAAAGGGAGAATAATTAGAGGATTTTTTTTTCTCCTTAACATTTTGGGTCTCCTTTTGAAAGATGAGAGAGTTGCAAATGAAGAGAGTTTATCTCTAAGAAAAAGCAGACCCTCTCAGGGAAGAGGTGATGACTGATCAAACAGAATTCCAAGCATGCCAAGATAGCAGTAGGTTAAACATGGAGACGATGCAAAGACCCCTGTGCGGCTCGAAAATAAATAGAATTCTTCTGGCAGTGTGGTCTGCATTGCTGTTTGGATGCAGTCACACTTTACTCTCTACCTGTGGCTCCTTGTCATTCATTCCTTGGCTTAAATTCAAAACTGTGTTGATAGAATTTACTGAAATAGTCTTTACCAGATGTAAT
The DNA here is from genome assembly GCF_011064425.1 of Rattus rattus. Taxonomy (NCBI): domain Eukaryota; kingdom Metazoa; phylum Chordata; class Mammalia; order Rodentia; family Muridae; genus Rattus; species Rattus rattus. The sequence continues at coordinate 154,596,078 of NC_046157.1, forward strand.
GACTTGGGTCCCAGGATAGACAGATCATTGTATATACTGAGCAGAGCGTATAGAGTAAAGAGTGTTGAGTTAACCCCAAAGAGGGCCTAGCCCGAAAGCCCAGAATCCTGCAGAACTATGAACAGGGGGGATATGGCCCACACAGTTGGAACTGCATTAGGAAGGACACCCCATGGTGTTTAGTGACATGTAAAACACTGGCTGTCTGTGGGGCTGGCTTGCCACTAAGATCTGTACCTCAGCACTGCTGGGATGGATGTGTCACCTTCACCTCTGCCTCCCTTCCAGTCCCCATCATTCGCAATCATCTCCAACCTCCAGCAGTAAGTCTCTAAGCAAACCCTTCCTGAGGACTTCAGCTATCCAGCATTTCCATCTCCACTTAAAACTCAAAGTCAAGTGGCCTCTCTTGTTTCGTCTTGTTTCATAGCTCTCTGTGGGAAGTGAAGAAAGTATAATTAGAAAAGATGAAGTTAGAGCTGGGAAGGAAATGTCATTGTACCTACAAAACACCATAGCAGTAAGACACTGACGCTCTGGAGAGGCTGAAAGGAAGTGTGCAAACTCTTCTGCTCTCTCTCCATCTCCCTTCTCTCTTTCCTTTTCTAACAAACACTTGGTCAGATAGAATGTTCATCCAGCATGCATAGCTGCTCATGTAGCAGGCACAGAACCTGGGCCTCCTTCCCCAGCAACACATAAACTAGGTGTGGTGTCATACTCCTGTAATTCCAGTGATGGTTAGGTAGAAGCAGAAAGACCAGAAGTTCAAGGCCATCCTTGGCTGCTCAGAGAGGCAGAGGAAAAGACTGGAATATGTAAAACCCTTTCTAGAGAAATCCAAATCCAAATGGGTGGTTAGCAAAGAATTCAGATGTTAATAAAGCTAAGGGCCATGGAGAAATCCACCAGGGCTTCTGACTCCCCCACCCCCATACTCACACAGATGCCATTGAGTTCTCCAGAAGATCAACTCATTTTGAGGTCTATCACCCCTTGCTGCTTTATAACAGAAGCATGATGGGATAGCCATGTTGGACTGCTCAGTTGTTTTTAGTAGTTGACTTGTAGCCATGTTCCAGATCTGATAAATGACTTTATTCAATATTTCTTTATTCTGTGGGTTTGGAGTCAAGCACTAAGTTCATAAGATTAACTATGAGTTCTTCGAGTAGTTATTTCAAAAACATCCTTTATAGTTCTTGGAAAACTGATGGCTTGTTATATGAATCCAAAAACATTATATGCCATGGCCATTGTTCAACTATTCAGACACATGATGTTTTAGGCACTTTACTCCGTATAACCACTTATAAAGTACTGTGTTGGGCCAAGTGAAAGCGGAGCTGGCTTCCTTACTAGTCAGTATATCTCAAAATATACAAGAGAAAGGTTGGAAGATATTTAACCATAGGGGCCATTAAAAACAACATTTAATTCATACATTGATTATCTCTGAGGTAGCATGTGTTTAGAAAATGATAGGAATAACATGAACCTCTAATTACTTAAATGTAGAATAGGTTGTTTTAAAGCCAAAAGAGATGTGCTCCATGCTGGTAAGCTGAAATAGCATTATTGAGCGATATGTCACAGTCAAGTGTGTTTTGAAACAATATGGTGGGTCAGAACCAAAATGTAAGAGACTTGAGAATGGAAGGGGTTAGCGTCCCTCACATACATTCAGTAAGAGAAGGGAGATGATGTTCCATCGGTTTGTGTCAGGGTGCTCTGAATGATATAGAATACAAATTTTTCTAAAAGGTGACTGTGGTGATTTGAATATAGGGAGTGGCACTATTAGAAGGTGTGGCCCTGTTGGAGGAAGTGTGTCACTGTAAGTGTGGGCTTTAGGACCCTCCTCCTAACTGCCTGGAAACAGTCTGCTCCTAGCTTCCTTTGGATGAAGAAGAGGAACTCTCGGTTCCTTCTCTGCGCCATGCCTGTCTAGATGCTGTCATGCTTCCTGCCTTGATATTAATGGACTGAATCTCGAAACCTGTAAGCCAGCCCCAAATATATGTTGTCCTTTATAAGAGTTGCCTTGGTCATGGTGTCTCTTCACAGCAATGGAAACCCTGAGAGAGTGACTATACAGAGAGCTTGAGCTCTGATTACCCAAGAGCAGTGTTTAGAATTTCCTCTAAATGGATTCTTCTGTGTGACAATTATCCAGCACCTGCTCAAAGCTTCATATTTGATTCAGTTGTAAGGGTGCATCTGAGTCCCTGGATACTTCCTCCATACATCTGGCAATGCACACACCAAATAATTGCCCTACAACAAAGACTACAAGAGCTCTGTGAGGAGATGCTTACACATCACAAGGCAGACGGTGTTGATCTGGGAGCCTCGGAGAGACATCCTGGAGGAGAATGCAATGGTGTGTGAGACAGAGTAACAGGGCTATTCCAAAAGATTTCCTATGAAGGATCAGATGTGGGATGTACTATGTCTAGCATGTGGGATGAAATTTTCATTTCATCCCACACCTTGGTGCAATAACACGGGCTTCCAATCTAGGACAGTGGTGAACATTAAGATAGATTATTTCTGTTGCTTTTACATTGTTAATTCCCCAGGTGTTTTGCTATGTAGTTTTTTTAGAAGGCAATGTTTTTTAGACGAAGACTTTCTCAAGTGAGTCAAAGATATAGCTGCCAGAGAAGGAGGCAAAGTTACATACACTACAACAGGGCTAAGGGAGTCTCATTCAGAGAATTGCTTCTTGGTGATTTGATCAAAGCAGATACTGAAAAATAAAATAGTACATCGTAAGCAAATCAAGAAATTGGGTCATGCATTTGCATACTTACGGCTTTTTAGAGGGCAGATATCATTTAACTTAATTTCACACTTAGAGCATTTACTTTAATTGGAGGGAGGGGGTTAGAAATTGAGGCACGGCAGAAGAGGCATATGTGCCATGAATAATCACAAAGGACTTTGGGAGCCAATTTACGCAGCCTGTGTGTGCTTTATACGCATGAAATTATAGAGTCGAAAGCACTACTCCAGAATAAAACTTCTCATTAAATATTTCTTAGTATTACTCATATTTAAGTTGGAATATATCTGGCATTGATTTCAAATCATTCCCATTCTGTCTCCCCTGGCCAAGAACAGAGGAGCTTTTGAGCTAATGGACTTTCAGACCTCGAATGGCACAACAAGAGTAACTCACAAGTCTTGATGTGTTTATTGAGGCAATTCCTACAACAGATTATCAATCAATTGCATACTAGGATAAAGAGCTTGATCATTCCTCCAAGTGCAGGATGTAGGTAAAAATAAAAATTTTAATTATTTTTCAAATGATCTTGAAAAATGAAAAAATGACCAGTGCATTTTATACTTTGTAAATCCCAAGAGAACTTCCATAGTAAAGGCTTTACCATTCCTGGGGTATCATCTTATTGCACCCAAATGATTGCTGTTGTTTATAGAATAATGGCTTTGATGTGAAAAGGAAAACACAAATAATAACATGCCCAAACTTTACCACCACACAGTTTATAACAAAAATCCAGTCCATGTACCTGTCAGAAGTTTAAAGTCATGAAAGGAAAAAGAATGTTGATTATAAAGTGACTTCCTTTCAGAAAACTTAAGTCAAGTTTACTCCAAGGAATCTTATTTTTTTTAAGGCAGTTTTCAGGGGTTTTTCCAGAGCAAGCAAAGTGATTAAGAGTGGGCTCATGTTCAGGGTGTATTTTTTTCTCTTGCAAGAAAAAAACCTTAGACTAAAAATGCATGTTATCTTGAAGTGAGTCACCCACAGCTTCTTGCATGCACACACATGCAACACGGAATGTTAGATGTTTTTCAAAGTCTTCTCTATCTTGGAAAGGGCATATATTTCCAGGAGCACAGGGTGCTTTTCTTCTCAGCAAGACCTCAATTGTCTACCTGTTTACATAACAGAGGCTCTGTAATTTAATTTGTACCACAAAGGACAATCACTGTGATTAAATCAGGCCCTGGGTAACAAGGTACACCTAATAGGCACTTCTGCTCCTCGGATCATGGACAAACAACATTCTTTCACTGTACATATATGAAAAGCAGTTCACCTCAGACTGCAAAGACAGGCATAACACTACACAATGTCACAGTAAGGGCTTACTAAAGGAAAACGATTTCCTCCTAGTTCAGAAGGGGACATTTCTGATGTGGGTGGAGACCTAACCTTCCAGTTGTGCAGGACTATGACCTATGGAAGGGACTAGCTCTAAGGAAGGCCAGCTCACTTAAGTTACGCTAAAGAGGTAGGTGGGATAATTAGTCCTTAATAAGAGAATGTATTTTTGCATCCCCAAATCTCCAGCCACTATCACAGTACCTATAAGCCACCATGGAGTTCTGTTGAGTCTGCCTACCTCTCTCCCTACTCAGAAGGCACAATTTTTCCTTTTCCCTCATTTCTGTGTTTTTCTTTTGGATGCTAGCCAGAGCCTAAGTATGCTTTTTCTGGTATTTTTGCTTCTTTACTCTAAAGCTCCCTCCCTGTTTTGTGGCTGCCTGCTACCATGTGGCTGACCACCATGCCAGTTTAACTCAGAGGACATGGCTTTGTTCATTTTCTTCTCTATGCTCCATCGTTGGCAGCCAGGAAGATGCAAGCTTGCCTGTGCTGTGTTTTTTCATTTAAACTCTTAAAAAAAGAAAAGAAGCCTTGGTGCTTCTATTTGAGTCGGCTCTGGCATTTTTTTATTAATGAGACTAAGAACTGTGAGAGGGAACACAGATCGCCTCGGTATCGTATGGTGACCACAAAGGGATGCCCCCATTTCCAGTAGCCACACTACCTCTAGGACATAGCTTCTTACTGGAAAGCAAAGAGACACTGTTCTGTTCCAGGGACTGTGGTCTCAGTTCACAGAGCCTATATGCAAACAGGAGGAGACATATTTTCCACTGTTTGCACTCACTTTGGGTTTCTGGTAGACCACAGGAATGAGAACATGCCTCCCAAAGCACATGGTGAGAAAAATGTACCTCAAAGAACACAACTTCTCCAAATATCTTCCCCATATGCTTGTTCAAGCTAGCCCATGTGTGCATGGAATAGCTGGTTTAAACTAAGTAGCACACTTCAACTGACACACACACACACACACACACACACACACACACACACCACATTATGAAGTTACAAAAGCAACAGAAAGAGAAGCAGTGATTTTAAAAGAAAGAAATGGTAAAGGGACAGCCTTCATCACAAGAAGCAACCCTTGGGAAAATGGGACACTTCTGAGCAGAGGGGAAAATCTGTAGAAAGAAAATATGCAAACAGTTAAATACGCCCAGCAGAATTGCTGTTCATGAGTGAATTTATGAGATTTTCCTTTCCTCTCAAGCCCAGTGGTGGACATACTGGGCCAGTTTCTCTCTATGTAGTATCTTGGCTCTTCTTGTATTTTTGTCTTCATATCTTTTATTCCTTTTCTTTCTTCTAATCTGCCTCCTTCTGGGAGGAGGTAAAAAGACTGTGGGCCTTCAATAAAAGATGATCATCCTTTCTGGGATGAGGTCTGTGAAAGAAGGATGCTCTAAGCCACCAGTGTTAGACTGTTTTGAAGAAGGAAAAGCCTAGAAAGGAGAATAATGGAGTCAATGTCCTCCTAGTAATTGCCACTCTAGTTCTGGGGACAAGTTTGAGATTAAGAGGGAAATAAGAGAGTAGCAAGGGGATGTGCTAGTCTCTGGCTCAGTCCTCTGACTTAGATCCTGTTCCAATGTGTCCCTTCCATCTATTTCAGGTAAGAGAAGGGGAGAAGCAACCACATCCTCATGCTTTTCAAATCGCACCTTCTGCAGCGAAGCTCCCAGCTCCCAGCTCCTTCATCTCACATGACACAATTGTATAGAGGTTCATGGTGGAACACAGTTCTCCCTGTAGGCAGCCGGCTGCAGCTCCTAAGTTGGAAAGGAATTGTACAAAAAGACAGAAAAAGCATTACCTTAATTCCTAGTAAAAAAAAAGAGAAACTAGACAAAGTGTGTGTGTGTGTGTGTGTGTGTGTGTGTGTGTGTATAAGAGAGAGATAGACAGAAACAGACAGACAGACAGAAACACAGAAAGAGAGAGAGAAGAAGGGAGAGGGAGAGGGAGAGGGAGAAACCAAGTCAGAGATAGAGACAAAGAAACAGACAGAGCTAGGCAGAGAGACAGAGGGTAAAAACTTCTCTAGTATAGATAACTAAAGCAATATACATGCATGCATATATACATGTAAACCATTTTCTCATTTTGCTTTTGTAAGGATCAATGATTGTTTCATATGTTTAATCTCCTCATATAAAGGTAATATTTATAATTTAGTATCAAACCCTTACATAAAGTAAATAATGACTATTGTGGATTCCCAGTGACCAATCTATAACCCAACTTTTGGCTTTGGTACTAAGAATAGGCCAACGTACCTAATCATGAGAAAGAGGCACATAGACCCATATGACTTCTGAAGCTAACACTAATCTCATTTTCACATGGACCCCAACTCTTATAGCTCATCTGTACTAACATGAGATCTCTTTCCATCATCCTCCTTCTTCTGGCTTCAATATCAGAGCAGTTGTCTTTCTTAAGATCATGGTGCTGCTGATGTTGGTGCCAATGGAGATGAGATGATGGTGGGGATGATGGAGGTTGTATTGCTGATGGTCACGACTATAACAGGGATGATAAGCAGTAACTACAAAGAGTTACTATATGGCAATTACAAGTTAAGCTTGTTCTATGGGTCATCACATTCAGTCTTCTCAATAACTCTTTGAGAGAAAACCTACAGCATTATAGTGGGTGAAGAAGCTGAAATGTAGAGATGTTTACATGCATTGTATTTGAGGCCACACAGCAGTAACAGATCTCATTTGAACCCAGAAAACCCTACTCCAGGATAGTAATTAAGCCCTACTGAGAGTTTGGGTTCATCTACAAGATACTCAGGCCAAGCACAGCAGGGAGTGGGTATGTCAGTGCCTAAGTGTGAAATTTTTATTCAGCTGACTGCATTTGGGTGAATTTAGGGCCAATTGCTACATAATTGATTGGGTTATGGAAGGATCCAAAACTCGAAGAGGCCAAAACAAGCAAACTGTTTCACAGTCTGGTTACTCCTTTCACACAGGCAAAGCTAGAATCTCTGTAAGTGAGGCCAGCCCTGTGGCAAAGCACGCATACCCCCTGAAGCAGACTTGTCACCACCTCCTCAGTGACACATCTAAAGGACCCATCATCAAAGACTGGGTTATTTATGCTTAGGTAGATTACCCAAATCCAGAAACAAAATGCAAGTACAATATACAAATCCATGCTCGATTGTGCTGAACAACAAGGGAAATAGGAGAAGGGGCAAGGAGATAGTTTAATATTAGAATGTTCTAGAAAGTTCCAGAAAAACTGCATAGTACTCTCACTTCAATTCTTTCATTACCATTATCATTCATGGGAGAGTCAAAGGATGAGGAGGCATGGTCTCTAGACTTTGCCTCCAAAATGGTAGTCAAAAGGGTCGAAAATAATAGGAAATATTTCAAAAATGAAAGGGGAGAACTGTAAAACTCTAAGTACAGCCCCATGGCTTCAGAATGGCCACTAGCTGTAAAAAAGTTCACTGTGATGGATAGAGTTTAGGACTGAGAAACTGTTCCAAGGGCTTCTGAAACGTTCTGTGTGATGGTTTTACTTGGGAGGTAGAACAGCATGACTTTATTTTTAAAAGAAAAAAGGGAACTCGTTCATTCTTACATGTAATTTTTCCTTTGACAAATATTGCACATCAGCCTTCTGAATTTAAGTTAAGATGTTGTCCATTTAGCCCAGGAGGTAGACAAGTGACAGGAAAGCAAAACTCATTCTTTTTCAGCCTTTCTGAAAAACAGATTGCATTGTCCATATATTCACAGTATTTTTTAAAATGAATTTGAAATGATCTAACTTATGCAGATGTCAGCCACTACTTAGGAGTTCTAAATACATGTCTTCCTATTCAATAATGTGTGATCAATTTTTAGATATAGCTAACTTCAGTATAAAAAAATAAATCATTGTTTTCCATTTAATTGCTTTGTCAAACACTGAGAGCCAAAAACATAACTACAAATAATCACAAAATGAGTTCAGAGACATAGCTTTTCCTTGCTTAAGATGAAAATTAAAGATCATTAGATGAGAATTTTTCTTCTTTTACTTTTTGTGTGTATGTCTTCCTGTATGAACACGTGAAGCTGGTGACCAGAAGTCAAACTAGCATGTCCCCCTCCATTGCTGTCCACCCTATTTCAATAAAACAGGATCTCTCAATGAGCCTACAGCTCAGTGGTTTATCTAAACTGGCCAGCCATTCCAGCCCTCCCATCTATCCCCACTGTGCTAGAATTACAGACAGGAAACATTATAATCAGAGTTTGCACTCGGGTGCTAAGAATCAATCTCAAGTTCTCTCACGCTTATGTGACAAGCACTTTACTGACTAAGCCATCTTCCCGGTCAGAGAATTTTATTTTTAAGACAAAGCAAGGAAGGGAGGGAGGGAGGGAGGGAGGGAGGGAGGGAGGGAGGGAGGGAGGGAGGAGGAGGAGGAGGGAGAAAGTAGGGAAGGAGGGAAGGAGGAAGGGAGAGAAGGCAAGGAAGGGAGGAAGGAAGGGAGAGAAAGAAAGAGTCAAACACATTCTCACTAATAAAACTTTTCAAAGATGGTATTTACCACTTATCTGTCTGAAGATCTCAACATTTACTTGGGTAGGAAACTTAAGTAACTGGTTCACTTAACCAGAGCCTTTGACCAGTGCTGGAATGCATATTTGCCATTAGTAAGGTTCACAGCTCATGGAAAGAACACTAGCTTCAAGGTCTGATTTGACTGAGGAACCAAATAAAGGTATGGAATGGAAGGAAGTGCCTTTGTCTCTTGCCACTGCCTCCCAACAGTGTTCTTTCATTGTGAGGTTCTGAGTAGTGTTGATTCCTGACAACCGGACCCCAAGTAACTGAGAAGAAAAGATATTCTTTATTACAAGCTCTTGGTGTTATCATGCATCTCCGAACAATGCCCATGCTTGAAGCCTTTGGTGTACTAGATGGCATATCCAGGTCACAGACTGTGCTCTAACACCAGAAATGATGGCCTATCTGAATCACACAGGCCAAAAGTAGGAGATAATCCCACGTAGAACAGCAGTACCACCTCATATTGAGAATTTGAAGCAAATATCCACCACACTTAACTTCATTTTTCTGAGGACAGTGTGCAACCTGTTCTTATACGCTATCGTGAAGCAGTGTCCATTGGGAAGTATAGAGATAGCGAACTCATAAATATGAGGTTTGCTAACGTTTCTGGCTTTGGTCTGCTTTATTTGAATCCTTGCTTTTTTCCAGTATAGACTGAATTTCCTCTTTCTGGGCTCCTGAGCTCAAGTGCCTTCCATTCTTCTATCAAACATGTGAAAACATGAGAGAGAAATGTTTTGGAGATGTCCTGGCACTGAGCAGAAGAACCATATACTAGAGCAGAAAACAAGAAGACTCCACACAGAGAGCTTATCTACCCGCCCTACTGTCCTCTGGAGACATTTCTCAATGGACACTGTTGGCCTCTATGCACAAAACATATAATGGTTGATTTTTTAAATTATTCTTCTATTATTTTAGTGAAATAATACCTGACGAGAAGCAACTTAAAGGAGAAAGGGTTATGGTTGGCTCACAGTTCAAGGGATATAGTTCCTCCAGATAGGGATATCATAATGACATGAGCATGAGGCTGTTGTGCACATAGTTTCCACAAGTAGAAAAAATGAATACTTGTAATCAGCTCATTTTCTTCTTTTTTATTTAGTTTTGTACCCCAATCTATAACCCATGTCACCCACATTCAGGGTTGGCCCTTCTTCCTTGGTTAAAAATGTCTAGAAACATCTTCATAGACACCTCAGAAGATATGTTTCCATGGTGATTGTAAACAGGACAAACTGATAATGATGATTGATCATTACAATAGCTCTGGAAGTATTATGTGATAACCATGTGTGAAGGAGGAGGAAAAGACTAAATGTTTTCTAATGAAGTTATGTCAGGGTTCATCATGGTTTTAGCTAAGTTATTAGTGACCCATAACCAATGTTGTACAATTGTAATGATTAAACACTCAAACACCCCAAGCATACATGTTTGATCCTATCCCATGTCTTTTCAGATAATTAGCATATGCTTTTAAAAGAAAAGAATTTTTAAGGGGCTTGGGGGTCAACAGCTTATTCTGTGCTGCTTTCAACTCTTTAGAAATAAGTGGCCTTATTATGAACTGTAGCTTATTGTCAGAGAAAGCATCAGGTCCTTAATAAACATTTATTAGTTGAAATATTAGCAGTGCAGAACAGAGACTGTGTTGTCTCACTGGAGTGCAATGTCAGAATTTTCATTAAAGTATATAGAAGTCCTTATGGAGAAGGACCAAGATCCAAATATCCATGGCAACCATAAACAAAGTTGTTCTCCATAAATCAGGAAACGGTATTGCCCTGAATATACCAGGACCCTAAATAAGGCACCTCCATTTCTTAAATCTAATACTATGCACTAAGTTACTAAAGTATCATCACTTAATACCTGGTGACACTCTCCATAGTGACCTCAGAAACACACAGAATCTATTCTCAAGGGTTTCACTAGAATGGCCAAGTCATGCACTGTTGTCAAGACTCGCAAAAGGCCATAAGTGTATAAGAGAACTGAAGGGGACTGGGAGGACCACTTCTAGCTGAAGTTATTATCTGAACTGATTACATAAAACTTCCTAATTCTAAAAATGAAAGTCTGGCTGGACGCTAGCTGGAGCAGCAATCTATTCTCATTGGAGCTGTCCCAAGTTTCCAAGACTAAAAAGACTTATGACCAGTCACCAGATCCCAGCACAAGCTTTGGTTTTCAAAATATTTCTTTTGCAAGGAAAAAAGAAAAAAAGAAAGTAAGAAAAGGGCAGAATACCAATTTGGAACTTAAAAGAAATGTTCGCCATGTATATTCCTGGAACCTGCCTTAAAACTGTCTCCATTTCCCCCTTCACTTAACATTTTATAAAAGGAACATTATCCAAGTAACAACGTTCTTCCTATGCTGAGAGACACCATCATTTACTATCGGAGGATGTAGTTCCAGAGCTGTAACATTGTGGCCTCTCATGTGCTCAGTTCTTCCCTCTGACCCCATTTCTTTCTCCTCTCCTTTCCTCTTACAAACTTTCCTGTTTTAAAAAAAAATGTATAATTCACACTCTGTACAGATTTGTATCTGTGTGAGAGCAATGTCCTTGTTAATGCTCCAGATTTGTAAAGACGTGACCCCTTCCCAGCAGCAGCAAGATCGAAAGAAAGAAAGAATTTACCTGTGTAGCATCATGAGGCAATCTTTTCAATCTGTTTTAGTTTACTCAATGGCACACATTGACCCTGTTCATCAAGCACTGCTTATTAACAAAAATAATTCTACTAGTAAGCTAGGTAAGGAATTCTCTGGCCACTAGCTCACTAGCTCATAAAATGAGAGGTGGAGACATCCCATGGTTTTGAACCCATTCCTTCTCCTTCTCCTTCTCCTTCTCCTTCTCCTTCTCCTTCTCCTTCTCCTTCTCCTTCTCCTTCTCCTTCTCCTTCTCCTTCTCCTTCTCCTTCTCCTTCTCCTTCTCCTTCTCCTTCTCCTTCTTCTTCTTCTTCTTCTTCTTCTTCTTCTTCTTCTTCTTCTTCTTCTTCTTCTTCTTCTTCTTCTTCTCTCTCTCTTTCTCTCTCTCTCTCTTTTTCTCTCTCTCTCTCTCTCTCTCTCTCTCTCTCTCTCTCTCTCTCTCTCTCTCTCTCTCTGTGTGTGTGTGTGTGTGTGTGTGTGTGTGTGTGTGTGAGTATGTAACTATAAAACCAATTTAGCCAACAATTCTATTATTCTTGGAACATCAGTGGTCTTTATATAGGAGGAACTGAGGCTGGGAGGATCCCCCTTGTTTAATGGATAACATCTTCCTATATGGATAAGAACTGGCAGTCAGTGTTTTCTCGGAGTCATTTCTAAACCTCAAAGGTTGATTTTAGCAGCTCCCGAGTTTCAGGCCACTGTTTCTGATTTTTAGGCTATCCAATCACACACTGCTATGTAATTAAGTTCAGAAAAAGTAAAGTCTTCCCTTCTATATATACCAAACTTCATTTTAGAGAGTAGTTTGGTGAAATCACCAGTCACTTCCCAGGAAAAGAGCATACATGCTTTCCTTTCACCTTGTGAATACCGCTTTTTAGAAACACATCCACAAAACAAGGGTCTCCGTCATATGGAGTGGGTGCAAGGGGCTAAATAGAGCTCTGTAAACTACATTGTGCTCCTAACATTTTTCTTGGTAACATGGTCTTGGGCAAGTGAAATACATGAAGTATGCCCAGAGGTGCTGAGGGAAGAGAACGCATCAAAAGCTACCTGAGACATCCCCATCCCAGGGACATTGTGCCACACCCATGCTTCTTTCTACTGGTACCTCTGACTCTTCTGCTGCCTGCTTTCCCTCTCAGAAGAGCCCAAGAGGAAGTCCCCGTCCTCACCTCATTCTACCTCAGCACTTTCAAGAGCAATAACAAGTCACATACCTTGTCAAGCAAGACTCACAAAAGGCCATGAAGCTTAAGAAGAAAACTAAGAGAGGCAGCAGAAGTTACATTAGTCTCTTAGCAAAGGAGTCCATGCAGCAAGACTTTCTTGCTGTAGGATTTCTCTCTGAATAGTCCCACTCTTTGAGGCAATCACTTTCTTCTTGTGCTCTGCCCATCTGCTTAAGAGGAGCTTCCCTTTACAGCCTCTGGACAAGAGGCTTTCAAAAGTTCAGAATTATATGTTCCTGTTGAAGTGACATCCTTCTCATATCCACAGATAGTCTTAAACCAATAGGTATAAGGAATACGGAAGTGAACTCCACTAATCTGCTAGAGAGGCTCCATAAGAAGAAGAGAGCAAAAGTGGTCAATTCATCAAAGTAACAACATGTTACTAGCCTTGTTTAATCATCCAATGAATAGGTACGAGGACAAGGTAAGAGCTATTGCATGTAGTTGAAGGAAAGTAAGGAGGGAAGTCTTGCCAGAAGCACTTCAACATTAAGATAGCCAGAACTACCTCAGCCTCTACCTCTGACTACTAACCCATAAAGTTGTTCACACAGCGACACATAAGACGTCCTTAGAACACTGTATCAAACCATCAGAAGGATTATCATGTCAAAAAAAAAAAAAAGACAAAAACAACAAAAAAGCTGATAGAAAAGTCCAGTGAACATAGTGGTGTTTCCAGCTAAAATGAAGGGAGGGCTGTAGTTCGAAGAGGAGATAGAAGGACTTACCATAGAGACCACGGATACAGATCAAAGGGTTGAGGGCCACCTGTAAACAGCCCTCATGCCAAGTTGCAGTCAAGTGAACTAAGTCTGAATTTCTATTCCCATTTGTCCATTTAACCACCAGGTTCCGAAGGTCCTGGCAATAATCCAGTGCAAACAGCTCCTGACTTTGTGTGAACTCGAAGGACTGGGTCCCTCACCTCTGTTCTCTTTCTTTGGAAGGCCGACCTCATGATCAGACTTTGTGATTCCCACTTTGTTTGAAGGATTATATGATATGCAACCAGGCATTTTGGGAAACACAGAGAAACATTTGATAATAAAGCAGCCAGCCAGAGGAAGGTGGGATGCTGAAATCAGTATGTGACAGCTAACTCCAGGATACCCTTGTACTGCCAGGATGTGCCCCTGAGGCATGTGCCCAGAAGCCCCGTGAGAAATGCGAAGGTTTACCTCTTGTTATTCTAGCTCTGGAGGTTCACATTTGTATTCATGTTTGGTGTTATACCCGGAGGCCATGGTGACATTTTTGCATATTTAATCACTCTAATAACCAAAATCTGAGACCAAGTGCACGTCACCTATGTTGACTCTCTCCTCACATGTTCACTCACCCAGCCTTCCCATCACATGCCTCCCAGGCCTTCATTTCTTTCCTCACACTTTCATGTAATTTATTCATCTCAAGATGCACTTCTGTCTCATTTAATCATTTAAACAGACCTTTGGTGCCTGTTTAATTGATTCTTCCTGGGTTTTAATTTGCATCTTTGACTTCGCCATCCTGATTTCTTTGACTATCCCTTCCTCTGCGTGACATATGTTTATGCACTAACAGGTTTCAAATATTCTGCAAGACTTCAGAGGCCAAGGATTAAAAAAATAATAGTAAAGCTATTTAAAATAGAGCTCTGTTCAATTGGCTGAGCACAGACAGGAGAGAACACTGGGAACTATTCAAAGGACGCACGTAACCAGAGTGCTCTGTGAAAGTTCAGCTACCCAGAGACCTCTTGCCTGACACCCCCTACTCCCATCATCTGACATCCCCTGCCAGGAAGGTCTGATGGAACGAAGGATCAGAAAAAAGTAGGATTTCCTGCGGAGTATTTCCATTTGATTTTGCTTCTGTGTGACTGAGGGACCTTGTGTCTTTTTCTCATGTATTTGGATTTGCTTTTTGGTTTGGGGTTACATAATTAGTGTGTGTGTGTGTGGGGGGGGTGATCAGTTAATGAATTGGTAAGTTTAGGAAAACAGGAAACAGATTAAGTCATTCAGTAACAGTGCATTATTCTACACCTGTTGCAAACAGATTTGTGCTGTTAATTCTATATAGATTAAGCATAAATAAAAAACAGATGAGGCTTCCAACACCTGCATAGCACGCATGAGAGGCCTGTTTGAAAGGAAGAGGAGAGAGAGAAGGAGGGAGGCGGGATTCTGAGTTCTGCAGCTCATATCACATCCTCCCAACTCCCCGGAAGTGGACCGAACTTTGGAATTGAATGACACAAGTGACTGCCCTCTTGTTAGGACCCTGTTTTCTAATCAAATCCTCTGACTTGAAAACTATATGATGAAAATTGCTCTCTAACTATGTTATGGAAAGGAATTGATGTTTTTAAGCATAGAGAAATTCTGCCATGTGACTAAGAAGTGCTAGATATAGTGGGTAGCATGTGTGTTAATTCTGTTCTTCAAAGGAAAGAGACATTACTCAAGTTTTAATCACAAGCATAAAATCTTGAATGTGGATGCATAATTTCTGCCAAAAAAGAAAAAAAACATAAGAAAACATTCCAAGTCTTTCATTTGTTTTAATGAGTTTCAGAACCAGATATTGGCACTTAATTTTCTTATCAGTCCAAGAGTTTTAGTATGCATGCATCTTATTATTATTATAATATAAGTATAATAATATTACAATAAAACTATATGATGGAAACACCCTTTAATGAGAAGTGGTAAATTTAGTTCAAGTGTACAGTACTTTTTATTATACCAACTCTCATCACGAATGAAAGCTAGTCTTAATGTTTTTCTCTTCTTTGATTTTAGGACCAAGATTCTGAAGAGACATATGCAATGTTAGGATGAAAATCAATACTTCCTTTGTGTTTTTCACAAAGCACAGGAGAATTAGCAAATATTAAAATAAAAAAATATGAAATGGACCTAAATGTGTTAATATACCCATGCTTTTCAGCCATATTCCTTTAAGAAATACAATCTTCTAAGATTCTGGGAAGTGTGTTTGGTACTGCTAGCTTGGCTCAAGGGTCATTTCGGTAGCCCTGTGATTATTCTTGGATCTACCATTGTGGTCAAGATAATAGTAGAGCAATTGTTCTCAAATGGTGGGTCCCAACCCCTTTGGGGGTCCACCAACCCTTTCATAAGGGTAGTATATCAGATACCTTGCATATCACGATATTTACGATTCATAATAATAACAAGATTACAGTTATGAAATAGCAGTTAAATAATTTTATGGTTGGGGGGTCACCACAATATAGGGAACTATATTAAAGAGTCATGGCATTAGCAACACTGAGAATCACTGTAGTGAGTATGCCAAAGCCACAGGAACTAGCTCAGGATTTTCAGATGATAAAGTTACTGTGCATTTAGCAAAAAGAAAAGAAAATGGAAGAAAAGAAGGTAGGGAGGGGGAAAGGAAGGAAGTAAAAGGAACAGAAAGGAGAGGGAAAAACAATAAATACTTAAAACCATGCACTAGGCAGAAAAGAAAGACAGCTATAGACTTCTCTGTTCTGTTCAGTGTTCGTTGCAAAAGATATGGGTGAGAGCAACTAATGTGTAGGGCTCAAAGCACAGTGTTTGTCACCATAGGAAAAGGACATTCGGTAGGCAAAGAGCCCCAATGAGCTCCTTGTCTTTTTGGTCTTTATTTAAAAAGACCTATTTCATTCTATTTTGTGTGGTTTTGCCTGTATGGATGCATTACACACAATGCCTGCAGAAGAGGGCAGAAAAAGCCATGGAAATGTAGTTTCAGGAGGCTCTGAGCTGCCATGTTGGTGCTAACCTAACGCTAGTCCTCTCTAAGAATTGCCTGGGTTCTTAATCACTGAAACGTCTCTCCTGTTTCTTGATCCAGGGAATACTGACCTAGGTGTACACCCTTTGAAAATTCATTGAGCTACTTACATAGGATACATCTATGTTTCTAAGAATACTATATATAAGTTTTTAGAAGTCCAGAGCTGATAAGCCACTTCAAACTTTTCTGTGGTCTAGAACTATTAATGTTTTTCCATCTTGCCTTTTTTTTTTTTTTAAACCAGGAGCAGCCTTTGTCCATTAGGTATGGAAATGGCTATGTTTGAGTCTCCTTAGCACTGTTGGAGGTTTTTGGCTCTTCAGCTGTAGTTGACCTTAACTGCTATCAAGATTGATGTCACATGCATCTAGAAGCCAGTCCATGAAATCTTCTGCACTGTTCTGTTTTGGGTGAAATGTATGTCTGTTCTCTCAAAATGCTAACCAGACAGACATTTTACATTCTGAAGTTGATCAAAAGTACAAATACAAAAGAAAGGGGGGCCCCTCTCTCAGGCACCATTGGGCTAAGGAAAAAGGACTCGACTACGTGTTCATAATTAATATAATAATTAAAGCATTTACCAGTCATCTCTGCCACCCTTTCCTAAGTAGATCCACCCCTAAAGATGCAGAGCTAAGACATCCGGCCCAGTTCTCATGAATGGTAAGCACTCCATAGCATCACATTCAGTGCTGTGCCACACTTTCAAATAGCCATATTCAAAACTAGAGTAAACACCATTAATTCTCTGTTCTGCTTTCTTCCTTTTTTCTTTCTTTCTTTTTTTTTAAGATTTCCCTTATTAGAGGTTAAAATGAGGTTAAATAATTCCAACCTGATATTTGTCACTTTAGTTTTGAGTTTTATACCAAAATTTATGTCACCGACTAGAACCTAAGGACCACTCACCCACTCTGTCTCATGTGCTTGAAACCCTCAAATGCTATCAGACACCCAAACATTAACATGCAGCCACCCAATGGCTGAAATAACAGAGTTGGAAAAGAACAGCCAACAATAACAAATTGGCCTCCCCGGTCTAATCCAGTCTCAGCCGTGTAGAACTACTGAGCTGGAATATATAGGGTCCCTGGTGAAAATGGCAGTAAGACCATCTGAAAAACTCAATAACCTCAAAGAAAAAAAAAAGGCAGGAAAGTTTTCTCAAATGTTACTAAAATTCCAGTATTTCCAAAAATACCAGCACGTTGGAATAATGAATGGTATCAAAACTCTGGTGGTATGAAATGGAAAGTTGAAACATATAAAAACAGAAAAGACCATTTGACATCGAGACTGAATAGCCGCATACACAGACAGGTCTTTTACAAAATTTCTGCAGAAGGACTGTAACACTAAAGGAACCAAAAATAAAAGTACTCTTGGCTTGAGGACCCAGCAGAGGGTAGGATGCTGTGCCCATTAAATGTCTTGTGGTCCTTATTTCTGTCCTAAAATATTTTGCTTATGGTATATGATGTTTTAACACAAGCATATATACATGTGTGTATGTGTATATGTGTGCAATTTGTTTCATTTAGGCTTAAAGAAACTTTTTCAGTATTTTGTTTTTAAACTTTGGATAAAGAGAACACAGGAGCTAAGTCATATTGGTCCATTGGATTGCTCGACTTCTGGGCATGCCTGACATTTTATGGGAGCCCAAACTACTCAAATTAATAAACAGTATGCAAAGAATTCATATATTCCCCAATTTATTGACAAGTAACTACTTCCTGATTACATGAATGTAACATTAGGAGCCAGCTTTCAGATATTCATAATCCTCATGGATTAATTAGGGAATTGATTTGGCTGTGAAAATAGAGAATCAAAGTAATGGTGGCTTGTACTAGCTGGTGGCTCCTTTCCTTCTCATATAAAAGTCTTGGCTGATGTGACAGCCTGCGTTGGAAGCCAGACCTCATCTGTCTTATTCTCCCATCCCCTTTCTTCCATGGTCCCTCCTATAGCTCCTGCTGTCGTAACCACACAACCAGTGGATGGCTCCGTTCCCAACAAGTTGCATGTAATACCCTCACATATACTCAAGTGCCCAGAAGTGAGTCACAAGCCCACAGCTAGCTGAGAAAGGGGATGGAAAATGGCATATTCAACAAAAAAAATGGCATGCCATCCCTTCAAGATTCTATAAGTACACAGTGAAGGGGAAATAGATAGAGAAGAACTAGCGATCTTTGCTCAGTCATTGAAAGTTATCACAATGACAACACCACACCCTCAGTATTCAAGAGGAAAAGTAAAGGAACTGTTAGATGCTGTGTCTAAGTAGACACCTGTTGTCAATATTCTGTGCAAATACCAGGACATGAGAAACTCAGCTCATAAAGAAGCTCAACTGAAGTATAAAACGAGAATGCTCGACAGATGAAGTCAACTGAAGCCAAACGTTGCATACACTAAGCCAAGGGATACGAACATCAGAGGTGCAGAAGCTTGAGACAGTGACCACCGGAGTGAAATGTCTCCGGGAGATGTCAGGTGACCGTTGCAAAAGCTGATCCACAGACACAGGAGGTAGCTTGAAGAGTGGCCTTGGAATTGCACCTGTGAAAGAGAGAAAGGATAAGGAAGTGTAAGGAGGGGCGGATGACCAAGGCAGTTCTAACAAGCTGGCCAAGCGCTGTGCTGAGTTTTCAGGACCGCTGGCCCATCAGAGTTGTTCCAAGCTGGAGCGAGGTGGGTTGTCCCTGGGTAGAGATGTAACTACACCTAGGAAATTTCCTTCAGCCAAGACAAAAGTCTTAAGGAAGCTGGTGTTTGATGGCTGTTGGCTAGTGGTGTGTATAGGACCCCGGGAGAATATCTTCCAATACCTGCAAGTTTGTTTCCCTGTGAAACAGACTTGGAAATAGAGATTAGCATAAAAGCTCTTCTAGAAGCATCTTTGAACACCTGTTGAAAGGAGGAAGGACCAGAATTACATTATCCATGAAGATTCCTATAAGCTTCATAAAAAACCTTTGGATGTGGACCCTTTGGTTTCTTCCCTGACAGACGGAACAGTTCAGCTCTTGATTCCCTATGCCAAAGAGTCTTCAGCTCTTGATTCCCTATGCCAAAGAGTCATGGGATGTGGAGCATCAGAAACAGGCTATGACCTTGGAGGAGAGAGGGATTTCTTCAGCTCAGGCAATCTCCAAAGTGAATTGGCAGTCAGCGAATGGCTCTTGGCTGCATGCCCAGGTAGGACAATTGGTCCTGTCCAAACAAGGGACCTGGATACATCTCACAGTATCCAGCATGTGAGATGCACTTGAAATTTAGATTTGATGGTGAAAAGATACCTGAAAAATAAGTCATTCTTTTTATATAAAGCAAATTCTATAATTTATGCGACACAGACGACCCTTGTTATTTTGTCTTTTTTCTCCAAAATAGATCTGAAAATAGTCACATAAATTATATATGAAATTAATGATACTCAACTAGACAAATATCTCTGCTCCTCTCCCAGACCTTTATTCTTTGTTTCCAACAATTTCTCGTGTTACTGAAACAAACAAAAACAGAATCAAGAGAAAGAAAAATATCAAGAAAGCATCATTTTCCTTTCTGACCCTCCATCAACCTCGCTTCCCAGATTCCAAGAAGTAAATCCCATCCCTCACTTAGGGAAGAAGGCGTCCCCCAATGTTCCTAACTCCTGCCTCTGTTGCTCTGGTACCCACTCCCCCACACTCCCCATCCTCCCAAACTCCCTTCCGACAACTGAATCTCCTCATCCTCAGGGTTCCATGTTTATCATCTGGACTTTCCGGCTTTGCCAGACTTTCTGTTTCCTGTAATTATCGACTTGCCTCCCTACTTTTCCCAGCCAAACTTCTAGAAGGAACAACAGGCCACTGACTCATTCCAACAACCCTAGGTAACTCCTTATCCCCCACCATCTTCCCTCTGAGCACACTTTCCTACTCAAATGTACACCCTTCTAATGCAGACTGAATTGCTGATTAGGGAAAATTAGACGTGCTTTCACGGCCCTCTAGATTGATCTTGATGTCAGTTGGCGCAGTCCCGGGGGCACTGGTCCCCATGCCTGACTGACACTGCTGCTGGTTGGTATTGTGCCTGTATTTTGCCCATGTTCTCCATGGGTTTCACTACTTCTGCACACTGATTGGGACTTTTCCAGTCCTATCTTTGTTCTTCCCCTTCAGGCATTAGAATCTCATCACTACTGTCCTTTCTTGCTTTCAGCATTGCTCCATTCTGTCTTCTTGGGCAACTTGAACCCAAGGCTTCTCCTGTGACGAGAGACATTTCTATATGATAAAATACCACATCACATGAGCTCAAAGAAATTCGTCATCTACAGAAACCAAGGCTTATTTCTCACCTTACTTGGAGCTAGCATTTCTTTAAGAAAAGGGGAGGGAGTCACATTTGTTATTCTGAAGTCACAAGTCATTCACTCCTACTCTATAGCTAGGGGCTCTGTGCTGTGCAGGGGAGAGCCTCTAATTAGAGGAAGTTCCTTTATAACGTCTTTGAAGTTTGGACCTAGGAACCTGGTTCCGTTAGCCTAGACTACCAGAATCAGGACCTGTGTCCTATCAGGTTCCCAATGCACAGAGGAAGGCCAGGAACTCTGCAAGGCATGTCTTGGTTTGCACTGATTTGGCGGATTTCCTGCCTTAGAGTTCTCAGTGTCTGGCTATGGTCCCCCCCCCCTCTCTCTCTCTCAAGCCCAGAGAACACAAGGCATAAAGAGAAAATGAAAATGAAGAAGGTCCCCTCCATCTTCTTCTGCAACCCAGTCTTGGTATACTACTCACAGTCCACGCTCTGAGCACTTTCCATTCCTGTCGTTCCTGTATGTGGTTTCCATGTTCCTTTCAACATTTCACTCTCCTTAAAGGTGTTCCCAAGCACTAACCTGGCATAGACGTTTGTACAAGGCTTTCCCTCAAGACTGTTCTGAAATTGGTCCATTTTTCATGACCAGCCTCACTCCAACTCAAAATTTAACATTCTCCCGTATATGCCATCAATTCAAAATCCTTGTTCATCCTGAGCAGAGATGACCTTTCCTATTAATTGATTTTTATTCAAACCTTTTCCATCTCTGTATCCATAATAGGTTTAAACTGGAAGCTTCCTTGGACTCTTCCTTCTCCTCCCCATTTCTCCCAACCCCAACAGCACAGGGACTACTTTGGAGGGAGAGTGATTCCACATGAAGATATCTTGTCTTGGCATGTGTGTGGTGAAGTCCTCACAGAGCTTAAGCAACACAATTGCTGCATAAGAACAAGTCACTGAAGACTTTCCAAACTAACACTCGATTTCATCTCTCGTACCTGTGTGCTATTGTCACAAGGATAACCTTTTAGGAATGCAGAATTTCCTGCCCAAAGTTCAAAAACCAAAAGTTAAAAAGAAAAAAAAAGCCATACTTAGTAATTTTAAGCAGGGGCAGCAAGAATGCTAAGTATTGGAAAGAAAAGTGCCCCTTCCTCACTTAAAACTATTTCCCGTACTTGTATGATTTTCATTTTTGTTGAAATGAAATAAGGTCACGTTTTAATTAAATAGCCAGAACAACAAGTAGTAGGGAGGAAACTCCTCTCTCTCCCTTAAAATTCAACAGCCTCTCATGGATTATTCTCGATGCTCAGTACCCTGACAGATAGATGTGAGTGTTTCCCTTGAACAAATTCACTCAGCTTCTCTTCTTTATGTATATAGTTTCTGTTAAACAAGACCACACAGATGAGGAGGAAAAAGAACATTTTGTCAGCCTTCTGCTCGGACACTTGCTCTAAAACATTTTTGCCAAGAAGAAATAGACTAAACATACATCAAGCCAAACGGTGAGGCCAGCGTTAGTAACTCGAGGTGCTTCGCATGATTCAAGGCACTAAGACATAATTTCAGAATGTTTGGAAAAAGCGAGCAATGGCTGTATGTGAGTCAAAATCACTGTACAAAGATATGTATATCCAAAAGAGTGTGCAAGCACGTGCAAGTAGCTGCTCTAAGTTTGGTTTTTGTAATGTACAACTTAACCGACTTGTGGAGATAGCATCAATCTTGACTGCTGGTTTGGCTTTTCCATATATTTTCATTTGGCTTATTGAAAATAAAGTGCAACCCTTGTTCTATGTCATCTCTTCTTATTACTTCTCATCCAAGCACTGGAAACAGACTTGTAAAAGTGGCTCTGCTCAGTACATACTATCAGTCACGACTTGTTTCCCGGGTCTCGGTCGTTGAAAAGAACCAGTTTCTACCAGTCACTAGAGCCTTTTCTAAACGGGAAAGATTGGGAGAGTGGTGAGCATCACATGATAGATAGATAGATAGATAGATAGATAGATAGATAGATAGATAGATAGATAGATAGATAGATGATAGATAGATAGATATTAAAATAGAGAGATATTGATATTTGCTTTGTGTAATCCTGTTCTTGTGTTAGAACTGGAGATTGTGAGAGACAGACAGAGGTAGAAAGACAGCAACAGACAGTCAAAGAGACAGAGTATCTTCAATAAGTCTGCACTAAAAGGGACAGGTAGACATCAAATAGTTATACAACTATTTTTTTCTTTTTTCTTTTTTCTTTTTTCTTTTTTCTTTTTTGGAGCTGGGGACCGAACCCAGGGCCTTGCACTTGCTAGGCAAGCGCTCTACCACTGAGCTAAATCCCAAACCAGTTATACAACTATTTAATCACAGTTGTGGCATGTATTAAAAGGTAGAAAATATAGCTTAATAAGTAGAATTCCTTTTCAAATATGTCTCTTCTATAACCTTTACTGTCCTGTTCTGCATACCTGCAGTTTTATTCCAAAAGCAGAGTTTGCGTAAACTACTTGTGTGGCGTGAACTCTGAGGTATTTGCTAGCGAATGATTCAGCGTGACATGGCAAACTGTCCAAAGAGATCAGAGTACAAGATTTTGAAACCCAACCAACATGTTTTGACCAAACTTACCCTATGAAATCCAACCTGCTGAGTTAAATATAAACAGCTATCTGTAGGAGTAAACATACATTAGAGCAGTTCAAAAATATGATATATGGTAGGCTATTCCCAGCATAACCTCCCCCAACTTCTCATAAAAGCCATGAACAGTCTACAAAAACAGGGCATGCAGAAAATGAACAAAAGAGCTGTGATTGATAGCCAGCCTAAAACCAGGATCGAGGAGGAACTCATATTAATTGCAAGGGAGTTAGATCAAGCTTGAGAAATATATACCAAGGCTTAAACACATGGCACAGTGAACAAAGAAAGACTTCGAAAAAAGTACCTCCCACTGCTCTCTTCCCTGTTACCTGGATTCGAACATGAGGTGGCCACTGAGCAGAAAACAGGCAGGCGACACTGGAGGTCCAGGGAACTGCTGAGAAAAAATGAAATTCTACTTCAGAAACAACCAAAAAGAAGAAAACTCAGTGATGTGACACAGTAAAGCTGAAAACCAGCTCTCTGAGTTTGTGGATACTCTGTCTCTTCTTGATATAGCCGGAGAATGGACCCCTTAAGATATTATTTCCTCTCCATGACCTTCATATATCATGTAGTGTAGCAGTGTAATCAATCCACAGTTTTCAGTTCATATATTAACAATTTTCCAATGAGATGTTATAGTCTGCATTTACATTTTCAAGAACGCTACCTAAAAAGCAAAAGGAAATGGTCTTGGTCATTTCTTTTTCCTTTAAATCTATGACTCAAAAATTAAATGAAAAGCTGGATACATTTTTAAACAAATGATTAGCTTATTTTAAATATTACAAATCAAAAATTTGATTTTAAAGATATACTAACTCCTTCATTTATTTTGTCAGATCTCATTTTTTGCCATATTATACCTAATATTGAAAACAAAAAAATAAAATACTTAAAGAATAGTATCTCCTGATAATAGATAGATTACATTTACCATAACCCTGTTCTACAACTTGACATAAACTCAACAAAAATTTGTGTGCATTTAAACTTACGAAAGGAATCCCAAGCAATGGGAAACTATCCACCTGACAGTAGTAGTAGGGTGAACAAATAAATTATACTCATTTATGCAGTAAGAGTTTCCTAATGACCTTCTGGTTTCTATAGGTGCCCAGAACTGAACTGCTACCACAGCTCTCTGTAGCCAAATCCCGTGGGAGAGAGAGCTGGACTATCAGAAGTGCAGACAATCCTGAGAGCTCAGGTGAGACCACCACTTCTGCTCACATTCCTGGCCCAAGAGGAACCTGCCTAGTACCCTCTGGATACAGGAACCTAGGAGCAGTCAGGGGCAGGACCCTTCCAGTTTTTTCTGAAACTAAAGCTGAAAGCTAGTTGCCAGGAGCGCTGATATACCTGAGAGCAGAGGTAAGACCAACTCTTCTGCTCCAAGTGACCCACCTCGAGGCCTCAGGATACACAAACCCAGGAGCAGCTCTCTGTTCCCAGATCCAGTTGAAAAAAGCAGATCTACCGGAGTGCTAACACACAGGCTTACAGGAGGGTCAAGGCACTGTCAGAAACAGCAAGATAAGCTAACACCAGAGAGAACCTGATGGCAAGAGGCAAGCACAAGAACCTAAGCAACAGAAACCAAGACTACTTGTCATCATCAGAGCCTAGCTCTCCCACCAAAGCAAATACTGGATATCCAACCGCACCAGAAAAGCAAGATTTGGATTTAAAATCACATCCCATGATGAAGGTAGAGGACTTTAAGGACATAAATAACTCCTTAAAGAAATACAGGACAACACAGGTAAACAAGTGGAAGCCCTTTAAAAGGAAATACAAAAATCCCTTAAAGAATTACAGGAAAACACAAGCAAACAGGTGAAGGAATTAAACAAAACCATCCAGAATTTAAAAATGGAAATAGAAACAAAAAAAGAAATCACAAAGGGAGATAACCCTGGAGATAGAAAACCTAAGAAAGAGATCAGGAGTCAGTCATAGAAGCAAGCATCACTGACAGAATACAAGAGATTGAAGAGAGAATCTCAGGGGCAGAAGATATCATAGAAAACATCAACACAACTGTCAAAGATAATGTAAAACACAAAAAGCTCCTAACCCAAAACATCCAGGAAATCCAGGACACAATGAGAAGATCAAACCTAAAGATAATAGGTATAGAAGAGAGTGAAGACTTCCAACTTAAAGGGCCAGTAAATATCTTCAACAAAATTTTAGAAGAAAACTTCCCAACCTAAAGAAAAAGATGGCCATGAACATACAAGAAACCTATAGAACTCCAAGTAGATTGGACCAGAAAAGAAATTCCTCTAAGTAAAATGTAGCTTACATTTCTAGTTGGAGTGAGAATATTGGTTACTACTAACAGAATCAGATAAAAGGCCACACACACACACACACACACACACACTCACACACACAAAATCATTGATAAGTGGATATTAACACCAAAGCTTGAATTACCCAAGATACAATCCACAGACCACATAAAGTTCATGAAGTAGGACAACCAAAGTGCAGATGCTCCAGTCTTTCTTAAAAGGGGAAAGAAAAATATTCATAGGAGGGGATATGAAGACAAAGTTTGGAGCAGAGACTGAAGGAATGGCCCTTCAGATCCTGCCCCTCATGGGTATATAGCTCATATATATATCAGCCACCAAAATTAGACAATATTGATGAAACCAAGAAGTGCATGCTGATAAGAGCCTGATGTAGCTGTCTCCTGAGAGGCTCAGCCAGAGCATGACAAATACAGAGGCAAATACTAGCAGCAAAACATTGAACTGAGAATGGGGTCCCTGTTGGAGGAGTTAGAGAAAGAATTGAAGGAGCTATAGGGGCTTGTAACCCCATAAGAACAACAAAACCAACCAATCAGAGCTCCCAGGGACTAAACCACTACCCAAAGACTACACATGGACAGACCCACAACTCCAGCTGCATATGTAGCAGAGGATGGCCTTGTCGGGCACCACTGGGGGAAGAAGCCCTTGGTCCTGCCAAGGCTGGACCCCCAGTATAGGGGAATGTCAGGGCAGGAAGGCGGGAAGGGGGGTGGTTGGGGAGGTGGAACAGCCTGATAGAAGAAGGGGGAAGGGGATAGGATGGGGGGGTTATGGATGGGAAACCTGGAAAGGGAATAACATTTGACATGCAAATGTAAATGAAAAAATCCAGTAAAAAAAGAAAGAGAGCCTAATGAAAATGAACAACTGTTACATCTCATAAAGTATAGATGAATTTCAAAAAATGAAATTGAGTTTACAGTTAGAGTTCTTACCATACAATGATAAGGACCTAGGTTCATTCTCCAGAACCCACAAGAAGAAAAAAAAAGGGGGAGGAGGAAGAGGAGGAGAAGGAGGAGGATGAGGAAGAGGAGGAGAAGAGGAGGAGAAGGAGGAGGAGGAGGAAGAGGAGGAGAAGGAGGAGGAGGAAGAAGAGGAAGAAAAGGAAGAAGAGGAGGAGGAGGAAGAGGAGGAGGAAGAAGAGGAGGAGGAGGAAGAGGGGAAGAGGGGGAAGAGGGGGGAGAAGAGGAGGAAGAGGAGGAAGAGGGGGAAGAGGAAGAAAAGGAGGAAGAAGTTGTTGCTTAAGTCGCTTGAGTCGTTGCTGCTTGTGGAAATGTGTGGCCGTAATACTGTCACTGAGGAAGCTGTCTTAGTTATACTGTTCTATTGCTATCTATAAGGGAACACCATGACCAAGGCAACTCTTATAAAAGAGAACATTTAAATGGGGGCTTTCTTACAGTTTTAGAGGTTTAGTTCATAATCTATGGCAGGAGACGGGTCCTCAGGACTAAAGCAGGGGCTGGGGAGGGGAGAGGAGAGGACATACTGAGCTTAGTGTGGGCTTTTGAAACCTCAAACCTACCCCCACCCCTCCAGTGACATACCTCTAACTGGCCACTTACCCTAATCTCTCCCAAACAGTACCACTCCCTGGTAACTAAGCATTCATACCCATGAGCCTTTGAGGGCCAATCTTACTCAAATCACCACAGATGCTGAGACAGGCAGATCCTTCAGGCTTCTATGCTAGACAGACTAGACTAATCAGTGAGTTTCTGGCCAACAAGACAAGAGACCCTGTCCCAACAACCAAGGTGGATATCCCCTGAGAAACAGTACCTGAAAATTGCCTCTGGCCTCCATATACACAAAAATGCATGGGTACACTGTAAAACACACACACACACACACACACACACACACACACACACACACTGAGCTTAAAAATTCAGAGAGAGTATATCTTACATGGGTCTTCTTTCTGTAAAGTATACTAGCTAGAAAAGCTAACATGAGAGAGGTGTTACCATTATGGTGAGGAATGCCTGAGAAGAGCCTTTTGATTCTTCACAGGATGCGGGAGATCCTCTTCCCTAACCTGGGTGGGAGTTTATGGACAAGCTCACTGTGAAGATGTATCAAACTTTATACATGATCTCTGAGTGTCTCTACATGTAATACGTCTGCTCTGCTAAAGCTCTAACCCACTATCCCATCTCAGCCCTTAATTGACAAATGATCTAAGGGGAAAAGCATCAGAAAATGCCCATGTTCCCAAGATATGGTTCTCTCTCTGAGATTCTACCCCCTCAACCCCAGTGGAAGGAAAAGTCTAATAAAATCTCTTCTGTTATAGACAAGATGTGCATTGCCTGGATTGCTTTCTTGGGATTAATCAAAATAACACATATCAAATGCTTAACAGAGCAAAATACATAGAGTATTAAATTAAGTATATGAAATCAAATTAACTATATGATTTATCATCCCAAACAAGACATTATTTAGAGTCAATGGAGTCACTATTAATAAGCATATTAGATGACATACATTAAAATCTTTGCAGGCAAGCTGAAACATAAGCTCAAATAAGCAGTGTGTAAATACTGACACTGTGATATCCTTAGAAAGTACATTACCAGGTCATGTTTTTAAAAATTATGAAGTTGAGGGAGGTTTGCTGGAGTCAAGTGATTTATCTGAATTGTCTGTAAGACAGACAGTCACATTCATCTTTGGGGATGATGCAAAACTATGCTGGTACTCAAGGACAATGGTCTAGTGGAGACAGCAGGCTCGCCTACCACCACTCAGATTCTTTGGAAGGTCATATGGTAGGCCTTTCCCAGCTCTGCATGCTAAGGTTAAAGAGTTCAACAAGTGACCAGAAATCACAACTTCCTCTCTTGTTCTGGACAACTTAACAAGCTTCTTCCTTTTGGAATCCCCCAAATTCATATGCTAAAACTTAATCCCAAGTAAAATATCGTACTTAGGTAGGGCTCTTTTTTTTGGGGGCAGAAGGGTGGTGTGTGAACTTTATTGATGGTATTCAAGAGAGAAGGGTCCCTCCTGTTATTATGGGGGGTCTGGGATGGAATTGAGAGGGAGATGCTCAGTGTTGGGGGCTGAGTTGGGATGGGGACTCCTCAGCAACTGAGGGCCTCTCTCTTGCTCTCAGATCCTTGCTGGGCTGGGCTGGGTGGTCAAGGGTTTCTTACTCCTTGGAGGCCATGTAGGCCATTAGGTCCACCACCCTGTTGCTGTAGCTGTATTCATTGTCATACCAGGAAATGAGCTTTACAAAGTTGTCATTGAGAGCAATGCCAGCCCCAGCATCAAAGGTGGAAGAGTGGGAGTTGCTGTTGAAGTCACAGGAGACAACCTGGTCCTCAGTGTAGCCCAGGATGCCCTTTAGTGGCCTTTGAATACCTGCTTCACCACCTTCCTGATGTCATATTTGGCAGGTTTCTCCAGGTGGCATGTCAGATCCACAATGGATACATTGGGGGTAGGAACATGGAAGGCCATGCCAGTAAGCTTCCCGTTCAGCTCTGGGATGACTTTGCCCACAGCCTTGGCAGCACCAGTGGATGCAGGGATGATGTTCTGGGCTGCCCCATGACCATAACACCACAGCTTTCCAGAGGGGCCATCTGCAGTCTTCTGAGTGGCAGTGATGGCATGGACTGTGGTCATGAGCCCTTCCACGATGCCAAAGTTGTCATGGATGACCTTGGCCAGGGAGGCTAAGCAGTTGGTGGTGCAGAATACATTGCTGACAATCTTGAGGGAGTTGTCATATTTCTCATGGTTCACACCCATCACAAACATGGGGGCATTGGCCAAAGGGGCAAAGTTGATGACATTTTTAGCCCCACCCTTCAAGTGGGTCACAGCCTTCTCCATGGTAGTGAAGAGGTCAGTAAACTCCACAACATACTCAACACCAGCGTCACCCCATTTGATGTTAGCGTGATCTCGTTCCTAGAAAATGGTGATGGGCTTCCCATTGATGACAAGCTTTCTATTCTCAGCCTTGACTGTGCCATTGAATTTGCCATGGGTAGAGTCATACTGGAACATGTAGACCATGTAGTTGAGGTTAATGAAGGGGTCGTTGATGGCGACAATGTCCACTTGGCCAAATGCAGAGAAGGCAGCCCTGGTAACCAGGCGCCCAATACGGCCAAATCCGTTCACACCAACCTTCACCATCTTCTCTAAGAGACGAGGCTGACACTGCACGAGAAGATGTGGCTGTCTCTGGATCAGGGAGGAGCAGAGAGCCATAGGTGGGGCTCTTAGAAGATGATTAAATCATGTTTCTTCCTCATGTAGCCCTCTAAATTTATATGCTAAAGCTTAATCCCAAGTGAAGTAGCATATGTAGGTGGAGCTCTCAGAATGTGATTAAATCATGATAGTAGAGTTCTGATGAATGGAATTAGTGACCCTATAAGGGGACTCTCTCATCCTTTTTCCCATGAGAGGACACATCAAAAAACAGTGATCGGGGTTGGGGATTTAGGTTCAGTGGTAGCTGCCCAGCAAGCGAAGCCCCTGGGTTCGGTCCCCCAGCTCCAAAAAAAAAAAAAAAGAAAAAAACAGTGATGTATGAAGGGAAAGCAGAAGAAGATAGAAATACCTATCTTCAAGAATCTTTTTTTTTTCCTATCTTGACCTCCCAGAAATTAAATTGCTATTTGCAAGCTTAATTCCCTATGGTATCATGCAACAGCAGCCTGAAAAGATTAAGCTATTTGCTATATTTCACCCTGTTAAATATAAATATGAGTAACACTTAAACTTTTATTCATGAATTGAAATCCCAATATTTCCAGGAGCACAAAAAATTCAAGAGCATTGTTACAAAATTCATTACATATTACAGGCAAATATTTGAGGAACAATTTACTGCTACTTAGCACTTCGAACACAAATTCTCATGTTTACACCTAACTGCAATTATATCTTTCCTTGCTGACACCAATATCCCCTGGGTGGGCCTCCAAAATTGATGAGCTTGGGTGGCCAGCTGTGCGAAAATAGCCAGGGTTGGAAAGAAAGACAAACGCAAGCTTAGGTCTCACATGCTGCCTTCATTTCCTGGATACTCAATATACTTGGAGTTCATCTCCCTGATGAGCATAAACACATTTTTTCCCACTATATTCAAAGAGGACAACACAAACTAACAACAAGGGAGAAAATCTCTTGTTTTTCCAAATTAAGGGCGAGGTTTATGCTGCTCCTGGCTGCCCTGCCAGTTCACTGTCATTGTACAACGTGGGCCTTTATGTAAGAATGTCTTGCATGAAGTCGAGTGTAGAGAAAGTTGGATGAGTCCAGTGAGTGTTCTTTTCCCATCCTTCAGGCTGACTTAGAAAGTCTCTGTCTCCCAGAAATGCTAAAATCTCAGCCCAACTAGCTCATCTCATTTTTCCTAAGCATTCAGCACCACCTCTAATTTCCAGAATAGTCCATAGAGCCAGCATGAAAATGTCCCATTCTTGTCACCATGTTCTTGTAGCTGAGAGTGTAAGGCATAAGCTCTATGAGGGGAAAAGGAGCCTGTGTTCCCTGCCAGGCAAGACATGCTAAGGGAAAGAAGGAAGACAAAAATGAGTTAAACTAGCAACCCAGGTAGGAACCAAGTCCAACTGGAGTACAACGTCTGGTACACAAAACACTTTATCCCACGATGCTGAAATGGTCCCATCACTAAGCTTACATTAGCAGCTAGACTTTCCAAAACAGAATGAAATGATGACTCGGGGGGTAGCCAGCAGAATGTCCCTGTGCTTCTTCAAGATTAGCCGAATAAGTACAAAGCTTCCTGGAAAAGTGCAGAAGTGAAAGGTGAAAACACAAGAGGTCGTGTGAACATCTGGAAGCCAATAGACCAGGACATGAATCATCTCCTCTGTAATGTGCCGCATATGAACTCATTTTGCATAATAAGATCTCTGTGTACCGCCCCGGTTTACATAGAGCATACACAAATGTGCTTGCGGATTGCTCTGTAATTGAGAAACGCAGTGTGATTTGCCGTTTGATCATGCACGACGGTCTATCTGAGCCATGAAGGCACCGAGGTGACTGTGCCAACAAACTTGGTTTAGAGCAGTTACTTAGAATGGCCTTGGAACTAAACACTTTTTAACTTGCAAATCCCTGGCTCTTCTCTAAAATGGCACCTGGCTTCATGAAGTAGGGGCTATGTCAAAAGTACCTTACACCAAAGAACCCTTGGCCCTACGTGCCTGTGTTCCTCAGGGCTTAGCAGGGAAGTCTGATCCAGACATTTCCACAGTAGCCTGCTCCCTCACTCTTAGCCATGCCCTTGAGTATCTCACTGTTGCTTTTGGCTGTAGCCTTAAGAAAGGAGGGCACAGGCCTCCTCTCTCCCAGTGCAGCAATCTCTCAGTACCTGCTCGGGCAGATTTTACTTCCCCTACCTCTCAGCCATGCTGAAGAGCCCTTAAGGCTTTTACCATGTCTGCCAGTCCACAGCCTTTCAACATCGCCCCTGAGAATGCCGTCTCACATTCATACACAGTGAAATCTACATTGATGACTTAGTTATCTCTCCTACTGCTCAAGATTTTACACCGAGACACAAGCATGCTATTCACACTCATCTCATGCTTCTGGATTTCCCAGCAAGCTTTGCTAAAATAATGTTACAGAAACAATCCTTTTATTTTCTTCTTACAGTTTTGAGTTTCTCACGATATCACAAAGTGGTGTTTTTTTGTTTTTTTGTTTTTTTGTTTTTTTGTTTTTTTCTCAATTCAAAAAGATTTCTTGCAAGGTTTCTAAGGATTTCCATCCCGTTCGGGTTTTCAGGTATCCATAGTGTTGACCCTAACACCCCTCTATCCCCTAATGTAGTTTAAATGAGATGAGATTTGGGGCCACAGACCTTGTGTTGCTTTCTCACAAGCAATGCTAATTGAAAGGGTGAGACCCTGTGCACATATTCTCTGAAGTCCATTGGAAATGAATCTGCCTTTGCAATTCAACGTCCTGGCTGGGATAAAATGGTTAAAGGAAAGCAGTCATTTCCCTATCTGTGCCACAGAAGCTATTTTCAATCTGTGGGTCACGATCCCTTTGGGAGTTGCATATCAGCCATTCTGCATATTAGATATTTACATTATGATTCATAACAGTAGCAAAAGTACAGTTATAAAGCAGCAATAAAATGACATGGTTGGGGGTCACCACAACATGAGGAACTGTATTAAAGGGTCACAGCATCAGGAAGACTGAGAAACACTACATATGGTCAGATTTAAGGTAACACTTAAGCAGCTTCGACCAGCTCTCTTTCTAAACCCTCGCATACTATTATTAGCCTGAGTTGACTCAGCCTTTTTGAGAAATAGTACAGAAGACCCTCAAAAGGACAAAAGCAGAGCTGCTGGGACATCTGACAATCCCACCAAGTACACATGCTGAGGAAATGAGAGAGACACTGGAAGCACTGTTCACAGTAGCCGAAGTGTTTCACTGATAAACGAATGTACTAAAACAAGTGGTGTGTATACACACACACATGTACGCAGACACACAGACACATGCGTGCACACACACACACCCACACACACACACACCCACACATACACACACGTTTGTTTATGATTTCTAAGCATCCCATAATTTTTGATAGGCAGACAGCCCACAAATCATAAACCTCTATCAACTAGTCCTTTATGGGAAAATGTCAGCGGATTCCTTGAGTAAGATTCAGTGCGACATTTGAGAAGTTGCCAGTTAAGCTTACAGAAAGAAGAGGAAGTTCCAAATTAATGTGTTACATATTGGTCTGTGGTCTAAAACATGAGTGTATTTATAGATATGTTCTATACCTATGTACATTTTACTCCATACCCTGGAAAAGTAACCCATTATCTGAATATTTAGAGTAACCTTTTCTATTTAAAGTGTTCTCTTAATGTAGACAAAAGCATGCATTTATAGACAAGCATGTATTTTAAAAAGAAATACTCAGTCCCCAAATTAAATTATCTAACCTTCATAAAGTTGCTTCATCTCCCTAGGCTTCTACTCTTGTCTCTGTTCATCGAAGTTGATAACAGTGCCTACCTCCCAAGCTTGTGGAGACAATAAGTGTAAAACTGTGTCCATGGGTATACATGGGTTCTTCTGACAGAACACAGCTTAAGCAGAAAACACTTGCAAAGCCAACCGACAAGGAAACAAAGTCTGTCCATCTAGTGAGCCACTATCAAAGTGGAATTTGATGTTTATTTTAGCGACTGGGCTGGCTGAGTCTACATAGGCCTTTCGCAGAAATGGAAGCTCCCTTTGGTAAAACTGTGTTTAGCCATTATGCTTGGACATGTGTAGCCAAGGTTTCACAGGATGAATGTAAAATATTTGGCTCATTCGCCTCAAGTGGTTATAACAAAGATTCTAAAATCATAATTCATCTGTCTTACAAAATAACCTCCAGCTGCATATAGTCGTTTCTGCTTCCATTTCCTTAAAAAACCAAAGCAAAAAACAGAATCTCCCTAAAAAAGCAGTTCTTGTCAGCCAAGAACGTCCCATGTGGGCATCATTAAAGAGGAAGGTATGAGACATGAGATGTCAGCCCAACATTCTCGAGTTGTTCTCTGTCATATATTTAGAGTGATAAACATTGTTTTGTCTATTCTGAGGCTTGATTTCTCTCCTGGTAAGTATGATATTCCATTAAACCAGTCTGTGTTCGTGGTTTCTCTTTGTCTCTTTGTAACTCCCTTCGGTCATTAAGTTGCCCAGCAGCCCTTCCAGATAGGAATGCAAAGGAGATTTGAAAATAGCCTAAAACCAGACCAAATTCCTATGGACTAAAAAACCTAGGAATGCATAAATTATATAAATTGTGTGTTCCTGTTACACACAGTTAAAATTATTGTTGGTGCCAGCTGTCTTTCTGTCAAAGAGTATGCTTTCATCTCCACTGAGCTAGCTCTGTCATTATTTGACATTGTCCTGTAACCCTTTCCATGTCCATTTGCTAAGAGGCGCTATTCAGAATACCTTGAGGGGAAAAAATGGCAGTCAAGTTGGTTCCTCTGAATTATTAGTTAATACTTCCATAGGCATCGTTGTGTGATATGCCATCCATTTTAAATCTGCAGTTATAGTAAGAGAGATTACGACCTAAACGAAAACATGTCTAAACAGAATTATAAGGTTGCAAAAGGAGCCTGATGCGTATGATACAGGCAGAAGCTGATTTTGTGGAAAACCAAAATATCCAGTTGATTTAATTAAAGAAAAGAGAAACATAGTTATTCCAGATGTCTGGCATCCTAGAGACCAAACACTGCGATGATTGATTGGCTCTTTGACGTGCTTCACCAGATGTTTTAGCCTCTTGGAGACAGTCTAAAAGGAAGGGATTGGGTTGGGATAGGTTTCAAATTCCTTCCTTCCTCCCTGGGTAGTCGTTGGGAATCTTTCTTATTTCTGATTTAGTCTCCCTTTCCCAGCTAATCTCTGCACCCGTCAGTAACGTTCCTCATATTTCCTTTCAGATGGACTCTTAAAGCGTTTCAATCAAGTAAGAAGTGGAAAACCAAACAGGAATGTAGAAACAATGTGTTTCCTGTATCCTTGAACATGTGTCTTCATGCTGCCTGGTTTCTATCTTTTCTTCTATGAAACCCAAAGGGATTCTTGTATCCCAGAAGCAGGATAAGAGGACGCACTCTACCTGTGTGTACTAAACCCAAAAGGATCTGCTAAAATCATAGAGCCAAGAGAAATATTCTCCTAAGGCAGTATTACTCTGATTGCCCTGCAGTGGGAACATCCCTGCTTGCCTTGCCTGTAATCAGCTTAACCCGTATTAAGTCGCTAATGAGTTGATGGTGAGATAAGCCCTTTCTCAAAGGAAATAAATTAGAGGATGGCAATTATAAAACCAAAGGGAAGTGAATTTAACCACTTGGCAGAATGGCTCCTGGGGGTCTGTAAGTTGGACAGAGTTTTGAATGCTCTAAGCCAGGCTCTGACCTAGGTAGAAGGCAGAAGGGATTCCCTTTGGCCTGAGTTTCCTGCTCTAGAAAACTGTGTGATAACCATATTTTTCTTTTGGGTCTAGATGGGACTTTGCAGACATTATCTGACAACTGGCTTAAGAGGCTTTTAAGAGGCTGCAGGGATGACACATGAATCTACCTACAAGTGTGGACAATAACCCAGACACTGAAACTCCTAGCCTCACTTGGTGCCATGGTTGCCTCTGAAAATATGATAAGATAAACATACAGACTATGAATGCTGAATTTCTCCCACTGAATATGGAAAGATTCTCTATAAAATACAGAGTCAAGAGAGTCACTCATTGGATCAGTCCATCATCACCTTAAACTTTAAAGAGGGGAGGAGACGGAGCAAGACCACTTGGGGAACGAAAATTATGTTGCAATCTCATGTATTTGAAGACAGGCCTTATAGTGCCAACTCAGGAATTACTACTCAAAAAATGAAACTACTCCTGCCTCAGTGGGTCTCAAGTCTAATCCTCAAGTCTAATGTTGGGGCACAAATGAGTACCCTGAAACATCCACACATAAAGGTGTGACTTCCCGGGAGGGGGCTTCCTTGTGATGTATAGGAATAGGAACTGCTGGGAAGACCTTGGGTAGTAGAGTCAGGCCTTCAAAAGGACTATGGGACTCCATTTGTCTATTGTGTGCGTTTGTCTGGAGAAAGAACCATTTTGCTCCAAACACACACATGCCATCATTATCTGGGCCATGAGATGATGCACCCAAGGGCATAGCTCACCAAACCAATCCTGAACTACACCCTCTGGGCTTTGAAGCTCTAACACATAGAGCTGAGAGGACCCTTCTGTAACCATAATTAATCAGGTATGTTATTGTACTCATGTATACCATCCATTTAGACTTATCTGCTTTCTCTATATTCTTATTCAACCATTGAACTCAGGTTCTTATGACATGTACTTGTTTACAGGGATAGGGGAGAGTATGCATGTGTGTGGTTGTTAGTTCCTTCTAGGGAATCTCCTGCCTCCACCTCCATTTTCCCAAAGGAACATTGAGACCATAGACCCTTGTACTACAAAGCCAGATTTACATGGGGTCTGAAGATTTGAACTCCTGACCTCAGCTTTGTGAAAGCTCAGACAAGTTGTACAGTTTGGATGCAATTATTCTCCTCTAAGAATCACACTGAGAGTTGGCCCTCGGATTTGATCCCTAGTATCAGGGGTACACAAACTCATGAGAGGGGTAAATGTCTTTTTGGAATCCATGACTTGTAGGTCTCTCAGGACTGGAACAGAAGGTGGGGACAGAAGCACACATCCCCCACCCTGTTCTTCCAATTTTTTTTTACACACTCTCTTATCTTTATTCTTCTCCTTCATGAGATAAAGTTGAATAACCCTGCACAACAGCTGTTGCCGGCTGCTACAGTTACAACCTCCAGAACGGAGCAGAACACAACTGCTGTTGTGTATCTCTCAGTCTCGGGTCTTCTTTCAATGACACCAAGAAACAGACTAAGGCAGAGTTAGACAAGGTAGATATATTCATTTCACCATAATCGGCTTTAAAAAGGCGGCAAAATATGGAGACCTTTAATAGTTTTTTTAAAATTTTAAGTTAGGTATTTAAATTTAGAAATCTCATCAGAATGCAAAGTTTGAAAATGATACCTAATTTGACATGAATAAAACATCACCTCGGAGAGTTTAAATCAAGATTTGAGCTTTATGAGCCCTTGTTGGCTTTATACTGCTAAACTTGCCTGTCTTTAAACACACCCCAAAATGTACTTATAAGATGAAAGAATATTAGCCATGGTAAATAAGTTCCTATGTGGGGCAATGCAGCTTAGAAAAGCAAGCAAGACTGGCAAATGCTGGTTTTGCTCTTAAATTGTATTTATCTGTATTTATGGTACTGTATTAATTGTATTGTATCTTAAAGTCCCAAAGAACCATTCTACTTCATCCCTGATTTTATGTTCTTACAACACTAAGAGCATTTATTTCTGGGGTCAGTAATTCAAAGGGTGTGCTGAGAAATCTTTTATCAATTAGGTATGAAGGATCATATTCCCCTTATGATTTGTGTGAGCCCTGAGCAAAAGCCACTTTCTTCCAAGCGCTATAGTTCATCAAGACATCCCGCCTCCCGCTAAGTCATGCTCAATGCTAGCTCCACTTCCTAAGACAAAGTGCTTCTCTAAGTGGGATGCAGGAAAACAACACGGTTCTAACGTGCAGGAGATTCTACTGGGGGAAATAAATCCTCTGATCTGTTGCTGTGTTAAGATTAAAGACCATCACGACTCTGGGAAAATATACACAGTGTCTGGTTGGAATGCCTCACTGCTGCAAAGGATAAAATATAACTCCAAGTAAATATGCTCCAAGTCGTTTGAATGTATGGGATTTTCACTTCCCTACAGAAAGCCTTTCAGCTTCGAGCCAACTGTCATGCAGAGTGCACAGAGAGAAGAACCATCTACAACTCCACCCAAATAAAAATATTTTCCAATATGCAGAGGCACAACGTCCTTTTTCCCACGTCCCATTTACCAAACTTTTTCAAAATGCAACACGCTTCTGAAGCTAGCAATCCTTCTTCACCCTGCTAATTGGCGCCTGTAATAACAAGCTGCCTTTTATTTACAGAG
Organism: Rattus rattus; assembly: GCF_011064425.1. NCBI lineage: Eukaryota > Metazoa > Chordata > Mammalia > Rodentia > Muridae > Rattus > Rattus rattus. The sequence goes on from NC_046157.1 coordinate 154,634,477, forward strand.
ACGATGCTATCAGCTCCCCATTTTCCAGCTTGCCTGGGTATGGACACCTCATGGACAACTCTAACACAAACAGGACACATTCGTTCACCTTCTTACAGACCATTTTCCTTGTCCTCAGCCTTGTGACCATGGGCAAACACCTGTAGGTGGTTGGAAATGAGAGCCCAAGAGCTGGCCATGGCTCCAGAGTCACATGGTCAGCTGTAACCTTCTAAAAACCAAGCTAAGGTCAACGTTCCTAGGTCATCATAGGCTGCTGAGATAAAAAACCCATTTTCTAGAACATGTCCTTTCTATTTCCATCATCAGTACAGTATATGACTTTACCATATATTCCATGATCACTGTTTAGTTTATTTTAAAAAGAGATTATATGCCCAGAGAATGAGACTTGCCTTTAAACCTTCATAGACGTTGAACATCACTTATTCACTTCTTTGCATAAGTTGGGCTCCAGAACACTGAGGCATCTATGACAGGAAAACCAGGTAAGGAAGCTATGGTCTTGCTCTGCAGTGAGTTCCTGGGTAATTACCATCAAGACATATGTAAGTGCATACAATCACTTTCCCATATGCTAGAATCTAACAACTAAATGTAATGCTAACTGCATTTGGATTCTGCTTAAAAATAGAAGTATGACACCTAAAAATAAAAGAACAATAAGACTATTTTGAATAACATGGCATCATGAGTCTACACTCTCTCTATCAGATGTGTCCATGATATTTGCATATTCAAGATTTTTGCATAAACTAAATGTTTTTAATGTTCTTAGTTGTTAACTGATCGTTACAAGATAGAAAACTAAATGAACGAACAAACAAAACCCCTCTACTAAGGACCAATGAGGTGGTTTAATAGGTAAAGGTGCTTACCTAGAAGGTGACAATCAAGAGTTGGATTCCTAGGACCCCAAAAGTTTGAAAGAAAGAGTCAACTCTCACATGCTGTCCTCTGACTTCCTCGTGCATACCCAGGTACACATGTGTCCACACACAGGCAAACAAATAAATGTAATATAAAAACATAGACCTTTACTGATACACGAGCAGCTATGTAGACTTTTCTGTGTCCTTCAAACCATATGCATTCTGATCTGACGATCCTCCTACATGTGCTCCTTGAAATTTTGTTCTTTGGTGGGGTAAGAACTATGAATTGGGGAATGGGGGTATATTTAATACAAGGGAAGTTGACCATTAAGCAAGATGTAAACATGGCAAAATATAAGATTCTATACAATAAAAACATACTTGCAAGAAGAATACTTTGAACCTTGGGTTGGGATAAGTGAGACATCTCCAGGAACATCAAAATGGAATCATATTTTTAAAGTCTCCAGTTTCAATAAAAACTACAAAATGTGCTCCAGGGAATGCGTAGATTTTGTGGCGTTACTCTTTAAAAAAAAAAAAGTATTGTGATGAGAAAATAAGTAACAGGAAATAAAAAAGTTTTAAAGCGACAAAGCTCACAAGACCTGGAAGAAATACCCTTGAGTTCTTAGAGAAATGACTAACTCCTGTTGCTAAGACTTGTCTTGTTTTGGTTAGCAGGATGTTGTTGTGTTACCGTTTCACTCAGAAAGAACATATGCTCCCGTCTCATGTTCAGTGAAACTTTTCTCTAGCCCTGATAAACCATCAAGGTTCTCTGTGATTCCACAACTTCTTTAACATTTAGCTCATTGGTTTCCGAGTGATTGACAGGTATTGAAAAACCTTCCCCTCAGCCGTGACATACTCAGTACTAGAGGTGTTGGTAACTAACAGCAAACAACCCAGGAGCAATTCCATTGCTGACACACAGGAAGGGACCCCAACTGTAAAATGACTCTTCACTTTACCACACACTAAGACATTTCTACTCATCTTAGCCTACAGGAAATTATCAAGAGAAATAGCATATATAGTTCATATTAAAAGCCTTTTATGTGACCTGAAACACTATGTACATAAAAACTTAAATCACAGACTAATATAATGTTTCTAAGAAACTAACAGTGGTGTCTGGGTTACATTTTACTCACATTTTTGCAACTAACGTATTGAATGCACTATTTGTAAATTATTAAAACTTCTATAATAAACTCAAGCAGAAATCAACTATTTTGGAAGCTGATTTTTTTTAAGCCTGACACGATAAAAAACAATCTATTAAAATTTTGAAGATAAGCACAGTACAAGTTTGAACAAGGGACAAGTAAAAAATAATAAAGAAGGTTAACATATTTCTGATGCTAAAACTGACCTAGTTAAAAATCTCTCATATTTTGAGAGCAGATCTCATTTGATTTTCTTCTGAGACAAAACACAATTTATTAAATAGGATTACAGTGATTAAAGTAATTCTAGTATTCACACCAAGTGTTTTGTAAATGACCAGAACAACTCATTATCTTGTAATATTTTGCAAACATGCAAACAAACAAAAAAGTCATTATTTGGTTATGCTGAGTAGTGGCAAATTTGAAGATTTCCTTTTGCTTGCCAATTCAGGTCAAATCAAATCATTAGGGATTCTCAGCCATGACTTAGAGATCTTTAACCTCCTGGGGGTAAAAGTCATGGCTGATAAATATTCATGAAATACTGCAGCAAAGCTTCTGTTTGTTATAATTTCTCTGAAGAAGACAATGCCAGGGAATTTACTAGGATCAGATTTCGGATGTGATCTGTGGAGTTCAGAGGCTCACGCCTCATTTCAATGAAAGCTCTAGGGATATGATCTTTGAAATCGATTTTGTTTTTAATCTCTTGTGGTTTTGTTTTCACTTGGGAGGCTCGATTTGTGTCTCTTTGTGTGCGTGTGCGTGTGCGTGTGCGTGTGCGTGTGCGTGTGTGTGTGTGTGTGTGTGTTTATGTATGATAAGACCAGAAGGGAATATGCAATGGATGTCTATCACTTTCCACCTTATTTCTTTGAGACAGAGTTTCACCACAGAACCCATGGCTCTGCTGACAGGCATCCAGAAAGCCCCAGTAATGTTCCATCAGAATATTCGTCCCCCAACCTGGGTTCTGGGTATACAGGCCAGGCAACCACACCTGGTTTTCACATGAGTGTTGGGGATCCAAATCTAGATCCTCACCCTCACGTACAAATGCTTTAACCCACTGAACCATATACACAGCCCACACGATTTTTGTGTTTCTTCTTGTCTTATCTGAAAAGTTATAGAATAACATATTACAGGACTTAAATGTGAAATAGCGTAGGACAGAAATATCCTGTGATCAAAACTGGTAAACTGTAAAAACTCACTTAATGTATTGCATGTGCACGGGACCACATGAGAATATTATACACATATTTGTAAGGGTGCACACCTACACCCTCACGAAGAAGGACGTTGGTGCCCTCTTTCTTTTCATTCTTCACCTTTTCCCTTGAGACAGGGTCTCTCTAAGAACTGGAAACTCAGGTTTTCTCAGCTAGAAGCAACAAACTCCAGCAATTCGTCTCTTGGAGCTGAAGTTATAGCATTTGACCTTACGATGCCCATTCTAACCTATAGATTCATGGCCCTCAGAACTGTGCCCATCCCAGCCTTCTGCATTCCTACTTGTCGCCATGGGTGATGGACATCTTATCGACATCTTCTCTGCCATTTTTGTCTGAGACACTCACAAGAACAAGCAATACCCATTGCTGACTCTCCAGAACCAAGCCTGAGATGAACATCAATTACAAGTCTGGGTTGAATTGAAGAGATTATATGCTGAAAAATCAAACCCTTAACTTTGAGAAAATACTCACCCCCTAAAAGTGGTCTTCCTTTTATATTTTCTCTCTTGATTAAATTTAATAGACATCTTTGCATTTTTTAATTAGCTGTATTCTCTTTTGTGTGTATGTACAGGATACTATTTTTATTTTGAAGGTAGTCCATTCTGTGACAGTTTCATACATGTACATATGACACTCTTGACCACATTCATGACCCCATTCTCTCTTAACCCAGTTGCCCTTCGCCAAGCTTCATTCCTCACAAGCAAGTCCCTCCTCCCACTCTCATGTTCCTTGCTTTGTTTGGGGTTTTGTTCTTGTTTCTTGACTCACTGAATTTCACTACAGCCATCCATGCATGCATAGGTGTGGATCCTGGAGGACTAGTCAATGGGTAAGCCACTGAAGATAATAACTCTCCCTCCTCCTGTAGCTATGAACTCTCAGTAGCTTTCCAAAGAGGAGCCAGGACTATCCTTTCTTTGTGCTGATGTTTATCCTGAGTCATGAGTGAAAAAGCCATGTCATACCCAGAAGACAGAGCTTCATAACCCCCTCTCCATCCTCCAGTTCTTACATTCTTTCCACATGGTATCATGTTACCTGAGCCTTCACTGGGTTAATATGGAGGTTCTTGTAAGGGTGAGTACCCAATAGTCTTGGCCATCCATCTGTCTCTGTAATAACTGTTGTTCCCTGCAAAAAGAGCTTATCCATCCACTCCAAGAAACTTCTGTGTTGACGACTAAGCATGGCACTAGTCTATGTGTATAAAAATAAGATTTAGAAGGTAATCACATATTGTATCAGTTTAACAGAGGTTCTCTTCTAGGGTCCATGAGCTCTCTTGCCATGGGTTTACAGCACTAGGCATGAGTTTCTTCCTATTGAGTAGGCCTTGAGTTACCATTCCCCAAGACATTAGTACTGCTATTGCCCTGTTAAACACATTGTGCTAGGTCAGACATTATTGAGGTTCATAGGACTTACAGTTGGATAGAACTATGATAACTTTTCTTCCTCAGCTGCTTGCATAACATCTTTCAACACTATGAAAGCTAGTCCTCATACTAGCTAACCATCAGATTGGAGGCTTCCAAGTCAATGCCAGATGGGTAACTCTAAGTTCTATGACTGAACTCTGACATCCTTAGCAACAGGGACTAAACCACATGTTCTTGCAGGCAACCAAGAGCAACAACAATAGCTTGTATTGACATGAGATAGTCTCTTGAATCACCCTGACCAACCACTAGTGTTCCGAGCTTGGTACGAGACTTTTTGACTAGTAATCTATGGCTTCTGGATCTATATACAAGATAGAACATGAAAGTTTGTCCTTCTGGTTATGTCTCTTCACCCAATGTAATAATATCTTCTTATTTCATCAATTTACCTCAAAATTTCATTTTCCTTTATAGCTGACTAGAATCCCATTGTGTATGTGTATGCCATTTTCATTAGCTATTCATCAGTTGATAATTCCATGTCCTAGCTATTATGAATAGAGGCTGTGTCTCTGTAGAATATAGAGTCCTTTGAACATATGTTGAGGAGTGACATAATCGAGTCATATGATTGATTTATTTTTAAGAAGTCTCCACATTGATTTCCATGGTAGTAACACCAATTTTCATTCCCAACAACAGTATATAAATAGTTCCCTTTCCCCAGATCCTTCACAGCATCTGTTATCATTCATCATTGTGATTCTAGCCACTCTGACAGGGAGTATTCAGCATTACATAGGACTTCTATAACACACCCCCTTCTACCACCTACCCTGTGTCTCCAGGAATATTGAAGAAGTGTTAAAAAGAACAATAGATTGGAGAGGATTGTTTTCAAGCAGTATGGTCTAGATATAGCAGTACCACTGCACTCAGTATCCCAAGGTAACTGTGGTCACCTATATAAGATCTGCAGAAGCTCGAGCCAGATCAACATTGTAGCCTTTGTAGGGGAGAAGCACGCAAGACCTCCCACTAGCTGAGAAGCTATTAGCAAGAAATATGATCAGAGTTCTTCAGCAGTGTATTCTCCAGTAAGTTGGTTCATGTTCCAGTTGTTGGAACAACAACAACAGCAACAACAACAACAACACACACACACACACACACACACGGAACACATGGAAAGCATATTAGTCTCAGTGAATTATTTAAAAAAAGACAAGAAAGAGGAAGAGACATGAAGTTAGGAAGAGATCCAAAGAGTGAGAGGATCCAGGAAGCACTGGAGACAGGAGACAGGAGACAAGGGGGCAGATACAACCAACATACATTTTATAGGCGTATGGAAGTCTCAATAACTAAATATTTTACATAATTAAAGGAGCATTTATGACCAAGTCTAAGACAGTCCTACTTTATGGATATAAATATAAGCATTTTCTTAATTCCAAAACATTTAAGATTTTCTAAATCCTTTCCCCTTCCCCTCTCAAGTTCACCAATTCCAATTCCTTATAAAGCACTTGAATATTAATCTCAGCTTTCCTTCATTTCCATAAAAGGTTGCCTGTAGTCCACTAGGTAGATGTCTCCATCCACTCTTCCTCCTTTAACCACACTGTCCCTACGTCACTCTGATGCAATGATGTAGTTGTCACAAGAAATGCTTGAAATCTAACACTAAAGGGCCACTCTGATATAATACATGCATACATAGCACCACTCAGATCTGGGAAAAAATGAGTTCACAGAAGAACTTGGACAAAAACTCAAACTTATGCATAATTTTAAGTGCTGCAGCGTGATATTTCTTACAGGCAGTCTCGTGGTTCAAAACTCTACATCTGGTGCCTGGCTGTGAATTAGAAACAGTAGATATGTCATAACTGAACATTTTGTCCATCAAACTCATACCTTGGTGCATGCATGCATTGACATTCTTCCATTCTGACAGCCTTCTCCTGCTCACTTCCCACTCACGAGAGAGGCTGCTCTTAAGATTGAGGTGATGTTTTCCACTCAGAATTTTATTTTCTCCATGAGAACAAAGAAGAGCTGTGTCTTCCCTGACTCAGTATTTTTTACTAAGTGTGTATTACTATCTACCATATTAGATAGCAATTGAAGTTATAAGGTCATTCTTGGTTGACACCTCTTAATTCCTTGTAATGGAAACAAGTCAAGTGGCTCTCTCTCTCCAGAAATAAGATGGTTTTGACTTGGTGGAATAGGGGTGCCTGCCTGGGCCTGTTTTCAACAGTGATGATTTGTATTACCATATTCCACTGTTGTGTGATCCCAACTCAACCACCAGAAAGCACTGACATTTCTTTTCTATTCATCTAGTACTGCTGTACATCAGAATCACAGGCAGCTCTCCTCAGAGGGAACACTCCCTGATCACAGCTTAGTAGACCTTCACTGAGAGCTGGTAATACCCCCTCTTTAACAAGAATATCGGGTGATTCAATTGCAAATGTGGGAAGAAGTCCACTTTCTGAAATGCCATAAAAATGACAGCCAGCAGGTAGCATACTGGCTGCAAGGAACCTCTTGGTGACAGTCATGGGATTCATCCTGTACTAAGTAGAATGCACTACTATAAATCAAAGCGGGAGGGACAAACCCAGGTGACTTCTATACATTTGTTAATGGGAAGAAACATATCAAACTCTGTCTACTCTCTGAAACTGCTCACTGGTTATACCTAAAGAACACAGGACGTGCTCATCAGTGTGGCCATGTTCTCTGGGTATCTTTTCATGGTAACATTTAGAAGGATGAGACTCAAGAAAACTGAGTCTTCTGTCTATAGACAGGTTGAAAAATTTGAGAATTCAAACTCCAAGAAAATTCTGATATGCCATCTTCCCCACATGATTACAAATATACTTAATATGTTTGCAAATAAACAATTATGTTTAAATCTGCATAGCCACATATGCTCAAAACCAAAGAGAAAACTTATTTTGACTTCCCCTCTAGCAGCAATCCATTTCTCAACACGGATTCATTCCCATACCGGTTAGGCATCCCTAATTTAAAATGTGGAAGCCTGTTAACAATATTGTATATAAGTAGAAAATTCTATGTCTGACTTCATCTGACATGTCATTGCCAAAATTCAGGCATATTAAAAACACTGCATAAAATGACCTTCAAACATGTGCAAAAGGACTTGTGAAATGCAATGAGTTTTACGTTTATACTTGGATTTCATGTAGATTATATGTCATTACCTACAAACATTCCAAAATCAAAACAGGGCAAATACAAAATGCTTTGAGTTCTAAACATTTTAGGTTACACCTTGTTAGAGGTTGCATTCTTACTCTCTCTGGCTAGTTTATTAGTTGTTAAGATGGTGCTATGATCGTGATATGTTTGGTCTCTATTGTTAGTTAAAATAGCAGGTAGATAATAACAAAATGATGTTCTAGATTAAGGGAAGCCAATTCACACTTTATTAGCTCACAGTGAGGCTAATTAAAGCACATTTAGAATTTGAGATAGAAACATATCCTTAGCTAGGTTCTTTAGTAATAAAGACCAGACCAGAGAGCAGTAATTGTAGTCCCTGGGCTTTCAAAACGTATGATTAGTTTTATCTTTTCTCTTGAGTAAGGCAATAGTACAAGGATCTTAGAAAACATTTAATCAATAAGAAGCCATGGAATATAAAAATCTCATCATTTAAAAAAGAAACCAAGACTCAGTACAACTCTATAAGTCTGGATAAATATATGCAAGTGGATATATTGATTTTCCAAGCAGAGAAATTTCTTCTCATTGAACATCAAAACGTTTTAAATGAGTAGCTGTCTACTAGGAAAGGCAGAAATACCTTTAGCAAATGAATGTCGGGCACTTGTACCTAGGAAACACTGCTGTCTTTAGAAATCATGTGTCAGCCAAGTATACTGAGCCCTAATCCCCTAAGAAACAGCTATTCCTTATGACTAGTCCTCTTTAAATGTCTTGTAATGGTGAACCTACCAAAGAAAGAGCAGTACAGAGAGAAGAGAACACACTGATCCTAAGTTTTCTAACTGCACAGTCACAAAAGTGAGCATTTGGGAAGGAAACCAGAACAGAAAAGAGGAAACATGCAAGCGTTTACAAAATTAGTTTGTGTTTTAGTCACCTCTAACATTCGGCTAGTTGATTCTACTCTGTGGTCAAGTTAACAAGTGAAACTAACAACCACAAGTGGTTTACTCTATAAACCATGGCCACAGTTTTCACTGCTTTCTTATGGAGTGGCTATAAAACCAAAACCATTTCTCAAAGAAGAGTATCCAGTGTGTACATTAATAAACACAACGGACTGCATATTTATGTCCGATGGCTCCTTTACAATTTTTAAATGAATCTCATTCTGTTGGCATGTTCCTCTAGATCACCTGGTAGGAGTTCTGGCTGAGGGCTTTGGCTGATGAAAGAGACCAGGATTCAGTTTAGGAAAGCTCTCTGGTCACTGAGAAGAGATGGGGAAAGAGGTTGATGCCGGGGCAGAGGAGCAGTGTGTTAGGAAAGTCGAGAGTGTCAGAAGAATAAGTGTTACAGGTAAGGAAAGAGTACAGGGAAGATCAGCAGCACCTTAGGTCACAGAAGCCAGGCTCACACCCTAAAGGAACAGGAAAGACTCAAGTAGCAGTAACCATGCACCACGCAAGTCATCGCTTTCTCCTGATGGTTGGAGGCTTTCATCATACACCGTCCCACCTCTTATACAGAATAAAATTTAACTATAAAAAAATTATCCAAGCCTTGAGTTCAGCCAAGAAGGACCTGAAAATCTCCCTTAACTTGGATAGATTTCAAGCTCTCCCTAAGCAGAATCTCATTTACAATGATGAATCAGATCCACTTCAGTGCTGGTCTCTTCTCTAACCTTGTGCTTTTTAATCCATCCACTATTGTCCGTTAATCATCGTCATAAACACCATGATGTGCTCTACTGTTTTTCATTTACCTTGGGATTCATTTCCTATCATTTAAACAGATCTTTGCTTTTTTTTTTCATTAATGCTTGTGTGGTTCAGGCTACTGCACAAGTAGGTAGTCCCCCATCCTGACTATTTTCACTTCAAATCACTAATATACGTAAGGGAAGTCTCCACGGCCTAATGCTCAAACTTGTTCAGTGCTTATGAGATTGTTATAATGATTATGGGTCTTAGCAAATTTGTCATTTCTAATTCCTAATAAGGAGTAATGACTGGAAGATATGGCTCATAAATAGTGATAGCAGAATAGGATTCACTCTTCTCGTCCATAAGCCAGTTTCACAAACTGACTCTTATTTAATAAAACATAGAAGCTTCTATCAATCAGAAGAATGGCACAGACTACCTTGCAAACAACAGCAAGCTTCTTACCCAGTCTTTCAGCACACAGCTACTAGCCACTTATGAAATCCTTGGTATGACTAATTGAAACTACACTACTCTCTTCTGCATTCTGCTTCGAATAGGTAGCTCAAGTACAAAATCTTAGGCAGAATAAGAAAAATTAACTAGTTTCTTGTCACTGATGTAGGAAATACACCATAAATTTTATGACTTAACACCGATTTACTACCTCCAAGCTCTGGAGGTCAGATGTCCAAAATGAGCCTCATTGAACTAAGATGGTCATGTTGGCTCATCATCAAGCACCATCTAGAAGCTCTAAAAGAGAACACAGTTCTTTGGACTCAAGCCAAAAGATGTCATTGCCTCTAGTCCTTATCTTTTGAGTCCCCAGCCCCTCCAAATTTTCAAAGCCAACAATGGCAGATTGAATTTTTCTCGGAGAAAACTTCTGAGCACAGTTTTGGTTATCACCTCTCCCCCTCTGACCTTGATTCCTCTTTTGCATTCCCCATGATTTTCCAGTGTAGACACTACAGTTTACAGACATCTGATTGGAAACAATTGCACCAATAATCTTTGTCATCTCTTGTCATGTAACAATCTACCCAAGACATCCAGAGAAGAGAGTATGAACTTCTTTTTTTTTTTTTTTTGGTTCTTTTTTTTTTCGGAGCTGGGAACCGAACCCAGGGCCTTGCGCTTCCTAGGTAAGCGCTCTACCACTGAGCTAAATCCCCAACCCAAAAATATTTTTTATTTGTTTTTTTTTCCTTTTAATGCAAGTACACTGTACTTATATGCAAGTATGCTGTCGTCATCTTAAGACACACCAGAAGAGGGCGTCGGATTCCATTACACATGGTTGTGAGCTACCATGTGGTTGCTGGGAATTGAACTCAGGACCTCTGGAAGAGCAGTCCATGCTCTTAACCATTGAGCCATCTCTCCAGCTAGAGTATGAACTTCTTAAAGCAACTTTATGTTGCTTCTATTTTTTAATTGAATATTTTATTTATTCACATTTCAAATGTTATCCCCTTTCCTGGTTTCTCCTCCAGAAACCCCCATCCCATCTTCCCTCCTCCTGCTTCTACAGGGGTGCTTCCCCACCCACCTACACACTCGCACTTCCCTGCCCTGACATTCCCCTACACTGTGGCATCAAGCCTTCCCTTTCCCATTGATGTCTGAGAAGGCCATCCTCTGCTACTATGTGACTGGAGCCATGGGTCCCTCCAACTTTGGTTGGTGGTTCAGTACCTGGGAACTCTGGGGGGTCTGGTTGGTTGATATTGTCATTCTTCCTATGGGAAGAACCTTTAGTCCTTCTAACTCCTTCACTGGGGATCCCATTCTCAGTCCAATGGTAGGCTGTGAGCACCTGCCTCTGTATTTGTCAGGCTCTGGCAGAGCCTTTCAGGCTATATCAGGCTTATGTCAGCATTCACTTCTTGGTATCCCCAATAGTGTCTGGGTTTGGTGTCTGCATGTGGGATGGATCCCGAGGTAGGGCAATCTCTAAATGACCTTTCCTTTGGTCTCTGCTCCTTAATGGACAAGAGAAAACTCCTCCCACATACTGCATTCTACTTGTAACAGATCCTATGCCAGGTGTTCTGTATGTCATTTCATCCCAGAACAACCAAGTCTCTAAGGTTATTCTGCTCTTCCCAGTTTTATAGATTAATAAAGACTAAAGTGAACAAGGACTAAGTAAGTCACTTTCCAGAGGCTATATAACTATTCAGTAGTAGAACCTGAATTGAAATTCAACACCTTTTTTTTTTTTTGCATTAAAATGATTATCTTAAATTTTGGTTTATGCAATTACAATCAATTGGAAGAAGTTGCAATTATATGCACGTTGTACCTATTAGACATGCACATGCATGCATGCTTGCACTCTTTCTGGTATTTAATTTTCTTACATCCTTTTTCCTTTTTTGGAAATAGATTTTTTCCACAAGAGTTTATCCTGATTATTTTTTCTCTTCCCTTTGTTCCCAGCTCTTCCTATTCAGATCAGCCTCCTTTCTCTCTCTCTCTCATTAGAAAGCAAATAGGCTTCTATGGGATAATAATAAGACAGGATATGTTAAAACAAAACTAATACATGGAATTGTATGAAATAAATAAACAGAGGCAAAGAGCCTGAGGAGGCACAGGAAACAGAGATACACTATTTTATTCAGGAAACCTATAAAGCACTAAACTGAAGCCCATAATATATGGGAAAGGACAGTCTTCCACCTCCTTTTCTCTGGGGTTCCCTGAGCCCTTGGGGAGGGACTTAATAGAGAATAATCTCAGATTAGGCCTGGAGTGTTTCAGGTCTCTCACCTTCTATATGATGTCTGGTTGGGGGACTTTGTGTTTGTTCCCTCTGCTTCAGGAGGAAGCCTCTCTGAGGATAGCTAAGCAAGGCACTGATGTATAGCAGAATGTCATGAGGGTTCATTTTATTGCTCCTTTTTTTCTCTTAAAAATATTAATATTTAGGGGTTGGGGATTTAGCTCAGTGGTAGGGCGCTTGCCTAGGAAGCGCAAGGCCCTGGGTTCGGTCCCCAGCTCCGGAAAAAAGAAAAAAAAATATTAATATTTGGTTCTTAACCTTGGGTTATCTAGGCTCAGGTTCTTGGTCACCTAAGCAGTGGTAGATTGTGGGTTCTCTCTCTGGACTAGGCCTTGAATTCCCAACACCAGAGATTGTTATTTTCCTTGGCCAGCTTTGTACCACATCATTGCCTGTCAAGTATACCTTTTGATGGCAGGACACCATCAGAGATCTAAGGGTTTGTTGCTGGGTTGATGTTTTTTATATTTCTCTTTCGGTAGCATGCAGAGTACCTTCCTGTTCAGAAGATGCTGGCACATAGGGTGAGGGCTGTGTAGGCTCCAGTTTGACTTCTCTGTGTTCAGTAAGTTGTGTAGGTGTTGTCTTCAGCAATAGTTCCTTGTCGGTTTGTCAGAGCAGCCTGTAGTCTTCACAGCAGCTGGCTTGTTTGGAAATTACAAATGGTAACAGCTCAACCAGATGTAACCCAATCCTGAACTGAAGCTTCATTTGTGACAGGAGACATTATTTGGGGTCTATCTCCCATTATGTAGCAATTTCATTTAGATTGTCTTCTATATATGTTTATATTTTTTAGAACGTTTCTACTGTATTAGGTTTCCATACTACCCTTCAAATAGTTCTTAATTTTAGCTGTCTCTCTCTGTATTTCCTCCATCTGTCTCCTCTCTTCTTTTTTTTTTGTTATTTTTTTTTATTATTATTAACTTGAGTATTTCTTATATACATTTGAGTGTTATTCCCTTTCCGGTTTCGGCAAAGCATCCCCCTCCCCCTCCCCTTCCTTATGGGTGTTCCCCTCCTAACCCTCCCCCATTGCTGCCTCTACCCAACAGTCTAGTTCACACTGGGGTTCCAGTTCTTAGGGACCCAGGGCTTCCCCTTCCACTGGTGCTCTTACTAGGATATTCATTGTTACCTACGAGGTCAGGGTCCAAAATTCAGTCCATGTATAGTCTTGGGTAGTGGCTTAGTCCCTGGAAGCTCTGGTTGGTTGGCATTACTGTACATATAAGGTCTCGAGTCTTTCAAGCTCTTCCAGTTCTTTCTTTAGTTCTGATCTTCAACTGGGTCCTGTTCAGTTCAGTGGTTTCCTGCTGGCATACGCCTCTGTATTTGCTGTATTCTGGCTGTGTCTCTCAGAGCGATCTGCATTCACATTTTCTTTTGATCATCCGTCTTGAGTTTCATTTGTTCCTAGGCATCTAGGAAATTCAACGAGAAACAATAACCACTTATCAATGAGTACAGCCATGTTCTTTCTGTGATTAGGTTGGCTCCTCAGGATGATAGGAGAAGTTTTCAACCATTTGCTAAATTTCCTTAAAGTCATTGTTTTGATAGCTGAGTAATATTCCATTGGTGTAGATGCCAATTTTCTGTATCCCATTCCTCTGTTGAAAGGCACATCTGGGTTCTTTCCAGCTTCTAGCTGTTATAAATAAAATGCGATGAACATAGTGGAGAATGTGTCTTTTATATGTTGGGGTATCTTTTGGGATATGCCCAGGAGGTGTATAGCTGGATGCTTTGGCGTTCAATGTCCAATTTCTGAGAACCTCCAGACTGATTTCCAGAATGGTTGTACCAGTCTAAATCCCAGTGGAATGGAGGTTTCCCTTTTCTCAAGAGCATTTGCTGTCACCTGAATTTTTAGTCTTGTAATTCTCACTGGTGTGAGGTGAAATCTCCAGGGTTGTTTTTGATTTGCATTCCTTATGACTAACGATGTTGAACATTTCTTTTAGGTGTTTTCTCGCCATTACGGCATTTCCTCAGTTGTGAATTCTTTGTTTAGCTGTGAACCCCATTTTTTAATAGGGTTATTTGTCTCCCTGCTGTCTAACTTCTTGAGTTCTTTGTATATTTTGGATATAAGGCCTCTATCTGTTGTAGGATTGGTAAAGATCTTTTCCCAATCTGTTGGTTGCCGAATTCAACCTTTTTAACTCCAAGATCAGCATTTTTTCTCTTTGCCTCCTCCAGGACTGAAAGCATTTAATTAACTGACCATTATATGGAATATTTCCAACAATCTATATTCTATATTGAACGAGAAAGTCAATAAATGACTTACAATAAGTTCCAATCATGTGACTTATTTATTATTAAATAAACATAGCATCTACTTCAATGAAAATGCAATCTGGGTTAATACTCTGTGTAATATTAAAAAAACGTATTTATACAAAGAATACATAAGTTTTAAAATTAAGAGGTCAGGATTTCAGAGAAATGATAACGATGTGTTGAATTAAAGTCTTGTTCATAAATGACGATGACTTTTATAGGGAACCATTGGAAGAATTTAATTGCTGGGCTGAGGGCGCGCGTGTATGCATGACCTATTTAGCTAAGCAAAGTGCTGCAGACAACTTCAGTTGATTGACCACTCAGCTGAACATCTGCTAAAAAGCTCAGTCACTGAACAGAAGGGAGAAAATCAACAGAGCTAGAAGGTCTAAAAAGTAAACAAGCTGATTTTTTATATTTCAAAGGATCCTGAGCCATGGTGTTGAATGTTGAGTCGATAAAACAGGCAAAATGCTGCAGCCAACCAGGATGAGCATGAGTGTTAACTGAGAAATAAAACAGGGTTGAAAATGTGAACCAACATCTTGAAATATAAGAAATGATCTTGAACATAAAAAGGCCATAGAAAAATTTGACCAAAACAAGTCAGACATCTGAACCATCCCGGGATCTGGTTTCTATGTTTAGACTTAGTGTCAAAACAACACTTCAATTGGAAAAGTCGAGACTGTAGACACATACGAGTACTTTTTTTCTTCTGACATCTATGAGGGTTTCAAAACCTTAGTACAGTTGGCATTTCCAGCAAGGATGACTGCTGTATAGGGGATACACTATTGGACCTGTAGTGCCATCTTCGACACCTGCCCTTCTCATCAACAGCTGTACTTGAAGAGGCACATCTACTCTTCCCACATCCTCTAGTATTTGCAAGAAAGCCAGCTGGAGAGACATGTATGATTCATATCAAGATCTGATTTCTTTAAAAAATAATTCTTAGTCATGAATGAAACTATTCAGTCAACCCCAATCTGACCCTGAGTCAGACCAGACCTGAGCAGACCAGCAACAAAGTGGCCACAAGTAAAGTTTGACGCCTTAGGAGAGGCAGCTCGGGCTTTACTGCTTGAATAACTGTAACAAACCAAAGTCTCCTGCTTAGGACACGTGGCTTGTGATACAACAACTCTAGGAGCCAAGGGGCCAGACGAACCACCTCTGCTTTTTGGGAAGGATTTCCTCTCCACTGAGGAAATAGAAGAAATTACAGAAAGGAAGGAAAAGGCAAGGTGAGCCCATTTGAACATTGATGATCGAAAATTAAATATGTTGAGCATTTATTCCTGATCCCACTTCCTAGTTTCGTGAGCCTTGACCAATCCGGTGCTGGCCATGTTGTTGCAAAGCCATAATCCCAGACTCACTCGGGTCTTCCAACCATCTCAAAGGAGCTGCACTGGGAACCTCTGAGCTAGCCTCTGGTTCAGAAGTCTGTCCTGTATAAAAGTCCAGGCTTCTGATGAGGCCTGGGGACACAACAAGCCACGGAGGAGCCAAAGCCTCTTGAAATCATGTCCAGTGGGAATCCTTTACAGACTTCCAAGCATGGCTGAACAAATGGAACTCCGGAAAGGAAGCTGGCTGTGAGTCAAGAAAATCTGAGGCTGACCTGTAGGAGTGTCTCTGCTAAAGGACAGAAAGTAAGAAAAAAAAAAAAAAAAAAACACAAGGCAATTGGGGACACCACAAGTAAAGGGAAGTCTGCAGAGAGGCCAGCTCTGGCTTCGCTGTTTGCATAACCGTAAAAAACAAATGTCTCCAGCTTAGGACACTTGGCCTATAATCCGACAACTGTCAGAGTCAAGGGAGTTTCTAGTGAAGCTGGCAAGCGTGCTGTTCGAATGTACTCAAACCTAGACTGGCCAAGGAACTACACAGAGCCAGAGGGAGGGCAGGGAAAGAGCTCCTCTGAGAGGTCAAAAGTCAGGTTGTCCAAAAGCTATGACAACTGGCAATTAGCAGCTGTGCCTCTCTTAGATTCAGATGAGAGGCCAAAAAATGTCTCTGCTCCTGGGCCCTTCTCCCGACATACACTGTAACCTTTTCCCACAACATCAGATCTTAAAGCCTTTATTATGCTAGCAAACACAGCTGTGTTTAAGTACACAATCGCATACCAAGCTAGAGATATTCAGAACGTGGTCTCTGGGAATGTAATCGAAAATACTTTTTTTTAAATCTTGGTGGCTCTACGTTATCCTTAAATTATATACTTTTTCCTCACTGAGTCCACGCCAAGTTCTAAACTACAAGCCTTTTGATCTACTCATGAAGGAACGCATCCCGCCCTGCATAAGACACACCGGTGTTCATCTAAGAAGCTTCCAGGCACCCTAAAGACGGATCTAAAGCTCCTTGTTTAGTCCACCATCCTGGCACTGGTGGTCTCAAAGCTAAAAGCACTTAACATGTTCAACAGATCAATTGTTAACAATTCTGTAAAAATGCAACATGGCTGCTTCCTTTAACTCTGGTCCTATATTATTACATGGCTTTTTGAATATCGAGGATTTGAAATGCAGACCTCTGATTATTGAAAGTTACAAGATGCTATTTGTTTTCAAAAAAAAAAAAATTAAAAGGCAGCCTTAAAACTGACACGTCTGCGACAAGTATTAGAATAGAGACAATGTGACAGTATGCTACTTTTGATGATGCAACATCTATTACAGAATAATATGCGTTTAAGAGATTAATGTAGAGGTGCTGGGAGCGGCTTACACTTGTCTGATCTCCCTTTTCTTTCTAAATCGGATCATCAGCCTTTGTAAAAAAGAAGCAGAAAATACTATCCACGTCTGAGTACCAGTGGAAAGATTTATCCCTTCCTTGGACATAATCCACTTTTCACCCATCTGGCTGGAGGGATTTGATGCAAGGACATAGCTCCAGGCAAGGACCTCCAGACACGTGAGGGTCACAGCCCCGTTCCCAACAGG
Source organism: Rattus rattus (assembly GCF_011064425.1). NCBI lineage: Eukaryota > Metazoa > Chordata > Mammalia > Rodentia > Muridae > Rattus > Rattus rattus. Next base: position 154,652,127 of record NC_046157.1, read on the forward strand.
GAGACATTTGGCTGCCAGCACACAGTCTCATCTCCAAAGCAAATGTGCTTATTTTTTGAGTCCCACTTTCCATTCATCTTCATTTGTATTTGCTAAGGGCTCTTCCTTCAACTCAAAATTAAAGCAGCACGCTCCGGAACCTGTGGCGAGCTTCCAGGTGACTCTAAGAAATACAATTCAGGGAGGGATGCTGCTTTGTTTGGTTGTATTTCTTTCTGGTTTTGTTTGACTGCTTTGATCCTAATTTGCTCAAACCAGTAAGATATACATGAACTCCTGTTAGAAGGAGTTTGATCTATACCAGTTATATAAACAAACTCCTTCCTTGAACATGGGGTACCAAACAAGAGGTTGTCAGAAGAAGAATTACAGAAAGTTTCCCTTCTCTGGTAGGCTCTGGATCCATAGAGCATCTCTTTTCCTCTTTGGAGGTAAAAGAGGACTCGGAGAAGTGGAGTTTGTCACTGCACATGCAATTATCTTTTCTAGAACATTAAAAGCCAACCCACCTGGGGATAAATGGTTTAGAGACAAGGCAGAGCAAGCTCCTTTTCTGTGTTTGTTTTGATCTACAGACCAGGCTTCTTGCTGTACATATGCTTTATAGAATGCACCCACAGGCAGACCTGCTGTATGTAACTTTCTGCAGTAGCTAATTGTTATGCAGAAAAGGGATGCCTCAGAACACAAAGTTTCCAGGTTGCATGTGTCTCCCTCTGTGGCTCTATCTCACAAACGAACCCTTGCAAAAGAGTAAGACAGACAGGCGGAACAACTACTCTGGTTTTAGATACTACCACAAGGTGCTCATTTAACTCTGCCTCATTCGCTTTGCGATAGATGGCTCCCATTGGTCAGTAAATAACTTCCTCAAAGACCCTGAGAGCTATAGATTCTAGGAGGGTTTTTGTTTTGTTTTTCTGATTTCCTTAGTTGTTCTTGGAAACTGTATAGAAAAAAATCTCTTTGAAAATCTAGACATATTCCTGCTGCTGGTAGGCACAGGACTGGGACTAGAATGAAAATGCCTACTTGATCACCAATTTAGATGTAAGTCAAAGTGAAACTGTAAGAGAGGTTGAAATACAGAAATAATTGGGACCAGATTTGATGTTTCTTCTAAATGTATGCAGTCATTTCCTTCTCTAAGTCATGACTGTCCTATTATAAACATGTCACCATTTAGCTATTATAAGTTAGAGACATAAATTGAGATTGTCATACACTGAACCCATAAATATGTTAATGTGATGTGTTGCTTTTTTTGTTTTAACTGCTGGGGAGGGAGAATAAGGATATGGAGTCGGGCAGATTTGAACTTGTAGGGCGGGGATTGAACAGGGAGTGCTGTTTTAGAAGGGCAGCCTGGAATATTCTGGGCCCTAGTCCCCGAAGCTCTCTAAAAAAAAAAGAAGAACCAAAAAAAAAAAAAGATTGAACTTCACATCTCAAAGGAAGGAGAGAGAAGGGTATAAATAACATAATGAAGGAAGAGCCTTTTATTACCAATTAAATTTCTTCCTTGAGGTTGAGATATATAAAGTAGTTTGATACTAATACTTATGATTTGTTAGTAATTTGCCTTTCAGATACCTCAATGGGACAATTCTTGCTGTATAGGGCAGTCCAGGTTCAAATGTACTTTTACAAGAAAAGTACTACCTTTCTTAAATTGTTATTAAATTGGTTTTATTAAGAAAATCTACATATGGGCTGGAGGGTGGCTCCAGTGGTTAGAGCAACTGACTGCTCTTTCCAGAGGTCCTGAGTTCAAATCCAGCAACCACATGGTGGTTCCACCATCTGTAATGAGATCTGATGCCTCTTCCCGTGTGTCTGGAAGACAGTGACAGTACTTATATAGAATAAATAATGAATTTTTTATAAAAAGGAAATCTACATCGCTAAAGTACATAACTTGTGCCTGGCACACAATAAGTTTTTCTTGGTAATTTTAAATCCACTCATTATTTGCAAACTGTAGACTTAGGTATTTTCAGAAGTAGGACAGTGCTTAATTATTTAGTATCTGGGAGGATTTACTTCAAGATGATACTAAAAAAGAAATGATAGTAATGTGACCCCTCCCCACACACCAAGTCAAATTTAAAATAGGAAGTCTTAGGAATACTCACTAACAAAGAAAGTCTAAGTTTGAAAAATTTAAACAGCTAGGAAAATGATCAAAATAGGTAGTACTAAGAGTGTCACTGAATAAAAAGGGAGAAGTTTTTGGGAGAGAGGGAGCAGTAAGCACATATCAAAGCACACTTCTGCAGTCATTTACAAGTCAAGGCTTACCTGCTCAGGGGCCTTCCAAGACTGAGAGGTTTGTTTAGTAGAAAGGAATGCTGCTTTGAGAGCTGAGAATTATGGAGGGGTTTCTGGTAGCAGTTGAGTGTGGGTATTAAGTGGAACAGAGGAAAGGCTGTATTGAAAGAGCCAGTGCCACATTCTATAGCTTTCTGAATAAAATACAAAAGAGCAAGAGACTCTTCAACGAACCCCACCAAGGTTTCCAATCCACTACTTCAGGAACTGAACTGTAATTTTGGGGATTTAATATGGTCTTAAGTTTACAGACCTTTGGGGCTTGTATGAGACGCACATTTAAGAAGATCTTTCAAGCAGAATTGCTTCTGAAGTGGACACCACCAAGGTACTTGGGTACTTTGTATGTGATTAGCTCACCATCATGGGAAAAGAATAGGAGCAGCTGAGGAACAGGAAGAGATCTGGGTACAGCAGCAAGTCGCCTCCCTGCCAGCTGGAGATGTCCTTTGATGTCACTCTACCTCTCTCTCCTCCTCAAGCGCACTTTGAGGACAAATCTAAATTTAAACGCCCCAGGATGAAAAAAAAAGAGACTGGAGGTTGTGGTCTCTTTCAAACATTTTCCGGGGATGGGCAGTGGCGAAGGAGGGGCTAAGAGCATGCTCTTTGCAGGGACCCTTTTCAGTGCCTAGCACCCACAACAGGCAGCTCACGCACTGCCTACCTCCCACTCCTGGCCTCCAAAGGCACCCCAAATCACTCCTAGCACAAAACATACACAGAGACATGCACATAGGGTGTCAATTCTAAGATAAAAAAAATAAACCCCCAAAACATTATTTGTCTGGATTCTCAGAGAAAAACTAAGCCCAAGAAATTAAAAAACGTAAAGCGAGAAAGGCTGCAATGCATGTCCGCTCTCCCTGCCAGATAAAATTGTAATAAACCGTATAACTTGGCCTGGGGGTTCTTTGCACATTTGTGTATATGCATGTGTGTAAAATATGTATATGTGGAAAATATTTTCCATATGTGACATAAGGAACCTCTTATTACTAGAATGTATTAGATCCTATTCTGATATTTTATATCTGTTATGATAAATAAAGATGAGTTATTTAATCTTCACCAAAACTATACTGCAGAAAAATACATAATAGTGTCTGTGATTCAGAATCAAGTCCCTCAAGCCAATGGTTTCCTTTGGGAGGGGGGAAAATATACTAGAAGAGTAATACTGTGCCCGAGACCCTGATGCAGCATGGATTCAAAGAATCCGACTCTAGAACCCAAAACTAGAACTTACCTAAGAAATAAACAGATGTTTCAGATAAGCGTACAAGAGAGATAGCCCAAAAGGATCCAGCTAGCAACAAGAGAGTCTCTGTGGATTAAGTCATCCCCAGGCATAATTAAGTAGGTGCTGGGGGTTGGGGTTAGCTTCAGTGGTAGGCTTGCCTAGGAGCGCAAGGGCCTAGGTTGACCCCAACTCAGAAAAAAAAAAAAAAAAAAAAAGAACCAAGTAGGTGCTGGTCCATCCTTAGCTGAGGGTCCATCCCCTTAGCGCCCAGCCCCTCCTGGTACCAGACGGAGGTGACAGGGAAAGGAGTCTCTGAAAGCTCACAGGCCAGCAGCCTGGTACACACAACCATGAGGACTGTAGAGATCCCGGCTCAGACAGGCGGCAGGCATCAGAATTTGTCCTCAGGCCTAGACAAGTGCAATCACGCACAGAGGAACACATGAACATACACATTATTCATTTAAAAGAAGAAATGAACAATATGGAAATATTTAACTTTCGGGCTTCATCCAGGTGACGCTGAAAGGTAGCAGCGTCATGCGATTCAAATTCTTGTCGCTTTATTAGCATTGCCAATACTCATGCATCTGCTAGGGTGACATTTTATTTTTCCCAGCACAGGGAAAAGCTAACTACACCCTCACCAGTCACTTACGGTACCAGGTACTATGACAGACACCCGTGTCGCACATACCAGCCTTTAAGTGGAATTTCCCAAATGTAAATTCTTCTACCCAGTCATAAAAAAAAAACAAAAAAACAAAAAAAAAAAAGAGGGAAGAAGGAGCTAGGCATATTTTTCCATGTACCTGTAAATGCTTTTGCCTTTTCTGCAGATGGATGCTTTGTAAGCCTGCTAATATAAAAACGATCAAGGTTAGTGTTGGGGGTCTCTAAAGGTAGCTCCACATGTGCAGGGAGATGTCAGTCTAAAACCAGCTCTGCTTTGTTCCTTTGTCCCTGCCCTCCCCCCCCCCTTTTTCTTTTTCCCTGCATGAATGACTTACAGTCTCTTTGGTCTCCATCCCTGTAATTCCAAACATTACATAGCTCTTTTTTATTTTAACTTTCTTTGAACATGGTGAGTGCTTTTCATGTGCAATGGTCTTTCCTTTTCTCCAGCTCAGAAACTCATTTAATTTACACATTTTAAATCTTTTTGCTTGTTCTCCTTTCTACTTAGTTTCCCTCCTGAAATTCCCTAGAATTCTCAACCTGGCTCTTATTCTCTATTTTTTTTTTCTTCTTATTGTCAATGGGTGCCCTCCCCACTCTCCTGGTAAATTTTCAAATTTGCCTTTTAGAATAAAAACAATAAGATCCACTTTTATTGTTGGTTTCTATAGCTTCCCCAAATAGATTTAATAAGCCTGAATTGCAGCAACACCTATTCTGAAAATACAAATTTCATCAAACATGGATTCTTATTTTTATTTTAAAATAACCTCATGGGGTTTTTTCCTTTTATTTTTATTTCCTTTTTAATCCCATAAAAGGGCCAGGTTTCCTTTTGTCTGATTCCTATAGTAAATCTTTTTCCACACTTAGGTTTCCCTTTGCGTTGTCTTCTAAATGATGTTCTATCTCCACTATTTGAATATGTTTGAATATATTTCTTACATGTCTCCCTTTTTTAAAATGGGCAAAAATCTGTCTAGACCCAACATCTAAGAACAGGGATGCATGCAAAAGTTCCTCTGTCGTTGAAGTTCCCCATCAAATTTTTTTTTTAAGAACTATATATGTAGATACAAGATGGAGGATGCATAGATATTCTAACTTCCTTTTTATAACTTCAATTAAGTTATTTACTTAGTCACTTTAGCCTATCACTGCTCCTTCTCACTTGCCTCCTAACACAGTCCTCCCTTTCCCCTCCTCTTTTCCCCTCCTCTTCTCCTCTAAGAGGGGCCTACTTCCCCTCCCCTGCCCTGTATACCCCCATCCAGGACATACCAAGTCTTTGCACAGCTAGGTTGCCTCCTCTCCCACTGAGGCCTGGACTGGCAGCCCTGTTGGGGAATGGGACAGGAAAAGCTTTAGAACAGCCCACTTCTGTTGTTGTTGGGGAACCACACTAGACCAAGCTGCACATCAGCTAAGCATGTTGTTGGAACCTGGGTCCTAATCACTCATGCTTTCGCTCTTTTTGTTAGTGGTTCAGTTCTGAGTGCGCCCAAAAGGGTCCAGGTTAGTTGACTCCTGTTGGTGTCCTGTGGAATTGCTAATCCCTTCTGGGCCTTCAATCCTTCCTTCTTTTAAAGGAAAGAATCACTGAGATGGATCTTCCAGCCCTGCTCTTTCAGTTTATGTACTTCGTTACAGGTACATATAGTTGAATAATGATACAGTGGACTCTCCACTTTCTCTTTCACCACCATCAAGTTTGGTTTTGCCAATGACATCTTTCTTCATGCTCCATGACTTCCTAGAATTGTCAATCAATGTCAAAAGACATTCAAGTCAAACTAATTTTAGTGTTAGGTAAAATCAAGGCTCCTTATAACATTGGGGCAGCTGCCAGGTTTTTTTTAATTGATAAAACCACATAGTTTCTGTATTAGTGAAGATGATAAGAATGTAAAAACATCACCTCATATGGAGAATGTGTCAGGAAGCTGTGAACAAATGTCTACTCAGTCCAGGGAGGAGGATGGCAAACACATAGAAAACTAGCCCACCAATCCCTAATGGGTTACTTGGGTTATGGAAGAGAAAGGATGACTCAAACATACCTGGTCGGAACGCCACCACAGTATGGTGACAAGTCCCAAAAAGCTATAACTCTAATCCTCCATGCCTGACATGAGGCAGCTGCAGCAGAGTCTCCCTCTCCGTCTACTTTCAGTAAACCACGGAAGAGACCTATGAGACTTGTAAGCTTCATTATACTTGCCCATAAGGGACTTTCAATCTGGAGCACAGAGCTACTAGAAACAAGGAAGTTTCAGGACCACGGGTAGTATAGCTCAGTCTTTCCACTCTCCTTTCATTCTCACCACAATTGTTCCAGATTCTCATGCAAAAGGAGCAAGTCACTATCACTCTTGGTTTGGACGACAGCAGACATTCCACTTAACTCACTGGAATGTTCTGTTTCATCTAAAGGAGCTAAAGATGGTGGAGTGCTCAGGAGCAGCTTCTTCCCTTGAAGCACAGTGCATTGCCAGGAGAGCCTTCAGCATTGGTCGAGAGAGAACCACTGCTTTTCTGCAGGAGCTTTGTGACCAAATACAGCTGGTTTTAAAAAATATTCTTTAATATTGAGCAAAGAATGAAAATTTAAAATCAATGCAACCCAGTATTACCCAGAGTTTAAAAATTTTGAAGGAAAAGGCATGGACTGAGAAGTTTGATGAAGGGATCAACATTCATAAATTTGCCATGGAAACTGTCACTTCCTTCGAGACTTGAGCCATGCCATTTTACACAGTTGCATTCAGCTTAGGAGTCAGGATAGTGGTAATTTATTTATTTGGACTTTTAGTGGCGTTTGCAACATTGAAATACTGTCAAAATATGACCCTGGATAACTTGAATAAAGATATTCTGAGCAGTAACATACCTAACTGCTTCAAAGATTATGGTCTACATAGAAGAGGGACTAATTCTGTGCAAATTCAACCTTGAAATAAACAAGCAACACTCTTTTATGCAGGCACACCCCAACCTTCCTCTAGATAACTGGGGTTTGGTTCTTTGTATCCTGCTACCTAAAACAGGTTTGCTTAAATCCAGTCTCCTTTTCTGTTCTCTGATTTCCCCCTATCCTACCCCACACACCACTATACCATCAGCTTCGGCTGTAATTAAAGAGGCTTAATGCAGGAGGGAACTGAGAGACAAAATAGAAATTGAAACTTAATTAAGATTAAGTAAGTGGCTATATAGATACACACACCAGCCTGCAACCATTAGCATATTAGTCCTATTGATGTGAACTCATAAAAAAGCACAAAGGTCTAATACAGTTCTGTTCTTAAAAATGTTGCTCGGTATCAATATAAACAGGTGGCGAAACTTCCTAAAGGTCTTGTGCTCACTGGCTTTAGAGACTCTGAAGGTGAATCATCTCTCCTGATGTGGGTAAATGGAAGGTCCAGAGAAGGACCCAGGAAAGAGGCATATGCCACCGGTATCGTGCATCCTTCCTCTCCCACAGTACCTGCACTGGCTCCCTCTCCCCCATGATGGGCGCATCCTCCTCTCCCGACCTGAAAAGCCTTCAAAGACAATTCCTATGGCAATTAAAATTAACAGGCGATCTTTGTACCAAGGATTTTAAACTTTGGTGACTCTGTGTTAGATATGGCGAACAAGCTGTGATCTTTCTCAAGATGAATGATCATTTTCTTCTTGAGGCCATTCTGATGAACATTCAAAACCCTTCCATTCTCCTCTGACCTGAATGACGCTTCACAGTCTTTATTGAGATTGGATGGAAAACAGAATCCACCTGTGCAAATGCAAAGTGCAATTGCCAGTCTAATGAACTGCTTCATGTGTGTTTTGCCACTGTGATTCTCCACGATGCTTTGCACTCATCAGCACATATAGAGACAAGTTTTATGGGGAAAACCATGAAGTCAACATCAAAACAAACAAACAAAAAACATCATACAGTTTTCTCTTTTAAATCCTAGTACCTTAGAAAATAAGTGTTGTGGGCTTACAGTTTAATAAATAATCACTGTTAATACTAAGTTGATGGATCATTCCTTGTGTCTCACCTATAGTGGGTGTCTGCAAGCCTCTGGGAAGACATTGTGAGTGCCCACATAATCTGGTTTATACCTAGATTCACGGTAAACAGGTTTCCTTTCTGCGACAACAGCACATATTCATATTTTGAAACTGAATAATTCTTTGTCAGAGGGGAATCACTTGAGCATTCTAAGGTGAGCAGCATCTTCTAATGATGTGATACCAGGGCTTCTCGCTCACACATCCCACTAGTAGTGATGAGCAAAAATGTGTGTCTGATCCATAACCAAGTATAGTAATCCTTCAGGAAAATAAACGGGGGAGGCTTATGGTGGCGATGAACCTATCCTAGATCCCGATAAGTGTGCTTACTAAACTTTGGTATGTCTCTCAGTTAAAGTGAGGCTTGGATATCTGAGGATATAGCATTATCCAAATGTGTCATGGAGCTCACAAGAGCCTTCCAGACTTTTGAAATAGAGCAACCTATTATCAATCAGCTATATGAAATACAATCCCATGGGAGTTGGAATAAAGACTCTTGCTATTGAAACTGACAAGCTCCTGCTCTATCTCCAGGGATGCCCAGAATTTGACATCAGCCAACAGAAAAATATTCCCTCAACTGGATTTTTCTCCTGGTTTCAGTTTCTCCCTTTCTTTCCTTGTTCTTTCTAACATAATGAAAAATAAGATTTTCCCTATTTACAACTTCTGGAGGAATACCCATTCCTTATTCTTGTTTTCCAGGCCTCTTCCTAAAATGCCTCCTTCCAGCTTCTCAAAGCTGCCAATTCGCTGTCACTCATAGTCACCTTATCTCAATGAGCACATCCTGTAGGTATTACAGAAACCAGAGAGATCTTCTCCTTACCCACCTTCCTACAGCATCTCTGAAAGAAGGGTATCAATGGAAAACTTGAGGGTGAACCCTTGATTCTTAAGAAAACACCAAAACTGCGTACATTTTAAAGCAGCATCTAAAAGTAGGCATTGGGTCTTTTGTCTGCAGAAGAAGGAATATTACCTTTGAGAGCTTCCGTTTACCAACTGAAAGAGTTGTTACAAACATGGGCAGGAAGGCGTTTCTATGACGTGATACAGAAGGCAAGGGCAGAAAGCAGAACATGGTCTGAGGTGGAATCCATAGATAATGCTAAAGCTGGCAGAGGCTTTTATGTGGTATCTGGCCTAATCTCAGGTGTAGGCTCTTTATCTGGATGCCCTTTGGATTCTGGGGCTTAAGGAAATAGACACACTGGAAGGAGGCTCTTCTTGTGTCACGCGTATCTATCCCTAGTCCTTTACGCCAGATGCATCTACTCCTAAGACCGGGTAGTCTGCTGAGTCAAGTGACTCCATCAATCTGGGTTGATTTTACCTCAGTTGGTAGAATTTGATTCTTCCACTAGGTCAGCCAAAATCACTCTTAAGCGCTCATAATTAATCCCCAGCAGACCAAGTGGCTCCCAGGCAAAAAAAAAAAATCACTTTCCCACAACGGCCTAGAAGTGAATTTTCCTCATGAGGTCCCTAAAAGTCAATTTGTGAAGTAGGACTTCCCAACATTTTAACCAGTTGTAGGAGTACCTATTCAAAGCCCAGATTATTAAGGGGCTAGCCAGTGTCTCCCCTTTCTGTCCTCATCTCTCTAAGTCTGCTGACTACTGAAGATAAGCTCTTCACTTGTGTGCACACTTCCGGTTCAATCCTGGCATCAGTCACGTCTCAGAAGTACAAGAAGCAAATTTGGTTTTAGTTTCTATTTCTATTTTAATAATAAATTTGTGGTTTTATTTGGAATATCTATCTTACTGGTGTTTGAAGACCCCACAAACCAAATGTCACACAAGGCAGAACTATCCCTAGAGATCTTATGTGCAAGTGAAGGCCAAGATGTGGAACTCCAGGTATATTGGCTGACCATCTACCACCTAGAAGCCAGCTGGTCTCAGTTCTTTGGTGGTAGAATTACAGACACACTTGCTATGAATGATTCTTTTCTGTAAGACTTTCTTACCTCCACACCAGAGCCCTCCAGAGCACACAGTCAAACCATGTCCAGGAATGAGAGACCTCTGTGGGATTATTCATGATCTGTGTCTAAATACATCAACTGAGCCCCTCTCCCCTGGACATAGAAGTAGGAAAAAAAGAGACAGAATTTTTTTATTTCTCGAGTAAGAAAACATTTTCCTGAATTCTCAGAAAACCTAAAGTTCCTGAAATTTCTAGAGAGACCTGTCTTGTTCTGGACCCTCTCTCAAGCCTACTGCCAGTATCTAAGCTTTGTCTCCCAAGTTGGACTCTTTTCCCAAGAAAATTCCATTGAGAGTTGATCAAAATGGGACAAGGGGGTTAAGAAATAGAGGTGTGCCCCCCCATCAGCATCTCCATGCACATCTGCATGGTTGTTCCTCTAGGACCATCCAAGCTTGATTCCTTGTGCTGCAACAGTTCTCTTGGGCATCTCTTAAAAGTTTGATGATCAACAGCACAAACTGCCATGCTTCCCCGAGGAAAACATTTCAGCTTTGGATACAACTTCTTAAGATGAATAGTAAATGGTGAAATGTTGTTTTCTTGGAGGTTCATTAAGACTCAAATAGCTCAAAAGCTATGAAGTCCTTGAAACTGAACAGATTCGTAAAGCCACTAGCTCCCCAAATTTAAATAATCAGTTAGAATGGCTGGAAGATGGTCTTAAACATGTTGAGCTGCTTGGAAGATGCTCAGACTAACTGAGCTGTAAAAAGCCATCCCACCCTGCTGGAGCTGTCAGTTGTACAGATCTCCAGCTTTTGTGAGCTGTCACCCATAATTGTGATGGCTGTCTTTTGAGTCATTTATGTCTGTAAGCAACCCCTTACCTATAATATCACAGTATTTATAGTATATATCTGTGCTACTTCCAGTAAATGCAATAAACTCATTGATTTACATAGTCGAATTCTGATGGTGGCCTTATTTTGGTCTATTGTCAGTTCCTTATTTAGGATGGAAGTAATACTTGCTAATGTCACCCAAGGAATGGTGTCTATTATCATGCTACCATCATCCAAATAGCATGAAACCTACCTCTCAAGGCTGGATAAACTCAATAAAATGTTTCCACCCACATGGCAGCCTTTCCCATCTCAGGTGTCTTCCTGAAATACAGATTAATAGAAGGTGCAGTGTTTTCCTATCTGTCTCTTTTGAAAAAAGACCACTGACTGGTGGCCTTGTATTCAGAAGTCTTCTTGGTAATTAAAAGATGACTTCTTCTTAATTATCTGAAACTCTAATAATGCCTGGGTTGCCATTCATAAAAAAACTGGTCTCTGGCGGCTTCTTTAATTACAGACAATAAAGCCATTAAGGATTAGAATAAATCATATTCAATAAATAAACAATTTTAATAGTACTCAGCCACATGGGCAAACGGAATACAATCAAATACATTGTATAGCATTCTCAAAGAATTAGAAATTATGTATTCAGAAGAAACAGTATTTGCAATTAAAAAAGTAGGATAAATTCATTTCATTCATTTGCAGAAATCAATTAATGACTCTATAGATAGTATATTAATGAAATAAAAAGAAAGGAAAACCTAAAGAATACTGGTATTGTTGTTCTTATTATATATATCATAAGAATATGTTACTTTAATTTTATTTTCTTAAGGACTAACAATTTGAGTTCTCTCCTTTATATACAAATAAGATGGTATAACACCCAGTGGATAAGACAATGGCTGACAATATGACCTTAGAAAAATGGGACAGAGATCTGTCTGGTAGGGCATGTAACAACAGTCTCAGATAATTTCCTCAGAGTCAGGGATCTCTCATACATGAGCAAAGCTGCATGGTACCTGTCTACCACAACAGTTCTTCCTTTGACAAAAGAAGGAGTTTCTGGTCATTCCTCAAACCACCATTCATGAACCCTAGCATTGGTCTGGAAAGTCAGAGACCACAGAGTTCTCTGGCCGGCAGGCTTAGTTGTGTGAGAAGAGCCTGGGCTCAGTCAGAATCCTGTCTCCAAACAGCAAGTGGTGAGTGACTGAGGGAAAAGCCCATTGTTGACCTCTGACTTTACATTTTACAAAAGCCAGTACATTCACCTACAGATGCTCATACTCAGACACATACACAGGGGTGCATGTTCATCTACATATGTGTACACTCACACACACAGGGCCCTTCAGTCATCTACACATGTGCATACTCACACCACACTCATACAGTGGTATGCAGTCACCTGCACATGTACACCCACACACCACACACACACAGTGGTGTATAGTCCCTACATGTACACACTTACACACCACACACACATGGTGGTGTATAATCCACCCTACATGTGCACACTCACACATACACACACAAGTGCATTCACCAATAAATGTGCACACTCAAAGCCAGTCAAGGGGGCATTCACCTCCATGTATACACACTCCACACACACAGGGTGTCCACTCACCCTACATGTGCACACTCATCCATCACACACACAGATGTGTGCAGTCACCTACAACATGAACATACACCTGGTATGTTCATATACACATGAGGGTGTACAGTCATCTACACATGCACACTCATACACACACAGAGAGAGAGAGAGAGAGAGAGAGAGAGAGAGAGAGAGAGAAGAGATACCGAGCACAAAAAGGTACCAACCAATTAGAATAAATGGAAGTGAAAAGATTCCCTCTGATAACAACCTTGTGAAAATAACCTCGTGAGTTCAAAATGAAAGATTTCTTGTCTGGAAGAATCGAACACACAATGAATCTCTTAAACTCATTAGATACCAAGGAAATTAAATCCTAAACCAAAATAGTTATTCATTCTACAACCTTCCTTTTTCCTGAAGTACCTAATACTAAAATCTGAAAATATGAATGTTATGTATCAGATTACTGTTTTGATGTTAAAGTAACCACTTGTAAAGCAGTATTTATTTAGCAAACTCAACAAGGCCTCTAAATTTCTTTGTAGATTTGTCATTTATAGAATTTAATACTGTATGTAACACACACATACATACATGTACACACATATGCACACATATACATGTATACACGTATACAAACATTATACACATACGCATACACCACATATATATACACACATACAGGTGCATCCACACATACACATACATATTTGTACACAAAAACACACACATACACATATATGCATACATATACACATACACATATACACACACACACACACACACACACACACACAACCACACAAAGACTCAGCCTGGAGAAGATCCTTAAAACAAGAATTGATCACTCTATTTTTCTATAAAGAGAGTGTGTAAATTTATAATTAAAATGCAGAGGCAACTGTTGGCTTTCTAGCAAATTTAATATCCAAGAGTTTCTACCCTAGGATTAGTCAACCTCATATTTCAAAATCAGGAATTGATTTCATATAATATATGGATAAAGAAGAAAGAAAAACCATGCAAAGGGTTTTAGTGGTTATTCTTCAGGTACGTATATTTTAAATAATTTCTTTGGAAACAAAATTATAATTTTAAGCCCTGTTGTCTAATCATTTGAAAGAGATTAATCTGGTAAAAAAAAAAAAAAGCTGATAAAATGGACAAGACACCATCCTAGATTAAAGAAAGAGAAAGGTACGCATCTGTAAGAGAGACTAGGGATAGATGTGGGTACCACTCTCCTACTGTTTCTATAATATGGAGAGAAAATGATTAGACCTTAGCTAGAATTAGTTCTTGTTCAGAACAACTGGAAGTTCTCGGTCTCCTTCAAGTATGGTACGTCAGGTTGGTCACTGTGAATTATATGCAGAGTTTTGTTTACATGCGTCAAGTTACCCTTCTTACACAGAAGGAGAAACCCCAGCCCTCATTTGTGAATGACAGATTCTCATCAAGATCCACGTAAGCCATCTCCATACACCATAATCCCAGTTCCCACAAGAGAGGATTTCTGTCCCTCCCACAAAAAGAAACAGAGGAAATGTGGGTGTCTTTAAGAAAGCTGAAGTCATACCTCTGCAGAGAAAGTGTAGAAACCAGGTACAAAATAACAAGCCCCCGGGGTCACAGACCCCTAGGTGCAGCTCATTTATGGTTTCCAGGTGGCTATATTTAAAAATAAATGACAGGACCTGAGAGTGCCAAAGTCCTGCATTAGTCAGGAAGCTAACACATTTGTAACTCTGCTCAAATGTCACAGTATACTTTTTATATATAAAGAACGTGGGGAGTTTTAATGAAAATTGGACCTGTAGTATAGCGGTTTGAAAAAAAAAATGGTCCCCATAGGCTCATAGGGAGTGGAACTATTAGGAGGTGTGGCCTTTTTGAAGTAGGTATGGCGTTATTGTAGGAAATGTGTCACTGGAGGTGGGCTTTGAGGTCTCAGATGCTCAAGTCAGCCCAGTGTCTCACTGTCTCTTCCGGCTGCCTGCAAATCCAGTTGTAGAGCTCTCAGCGGCCTCTCCAGCATCCTGTCTGCTTGTGTGCGGCCATGCTTCCCAACATGATAATAGTGGACTAAACCTCTGAACTGGCTTGTTTTAATCTCTCGTTTTGAGATTAGAAAGGTTCAAGCCTTCAGTTTTAAGCTAGATGTTGAATTCCTTCAGACCAATGATTGTATTTTCATTTCTCAGATAACAGTACATTTTCAAAGTTCTGGGAAGAGTCCCTGGGATGATAATGGTTTAGAATCCTTTGAAACTCCTTGAAGAACATCAAGGCATTTCCACATGACTCTACACAATAGACATCTGGCCCCACTATGAGTGCCATTAAAAGTTTTGACTGAACATAAACTAATGGGTAAGGAAAACCCATATTTTCTTCCTGTATCCTACCTCTCACGCTATGGCCTACCACACTGCCTAGATTTCTCTCTTTGTTTCCTTCCATTTCTTTCTCCCAATGCTCAAGAGAAACCATAGTGAAGAAAACATCACAACTTGAGCTGATGTTGCCATCTCTGTACACAATGCCCATTAACCTCAAGGTCTGAGGAAAACCTCTGAGGTACATATCTGTGAATGACACTTCTTAATATTTTAAAAGGAACACCAAGTTCCCAGAACCAGCTCATTAACCACATCCAAATTTTGCCAATCCCGCAATTAGCGGTTTCCCAGTTCTCTTGGGCAAGGTGAGGAAGCATGAGTTTACTTCACCTTAGCAGAGGAAATATGGGTTCACCTCACCTTACCAGAGGCAGATGGCTGATCTTGGGGTGACACATTCCTAACACTGTATCTCTGTGGCCCAAATCTAGCACATTTAGCAATGGGGTCATGGGATGCAAACTTTGCTCATTTTCAAGTGACACCTGATGGTTAATGAACCATTGACTTCAGTCCTGAAAATTCAATAATTCAAACTGAACACTTATTTTACTTTGGCGGTATGTCCACCTTTCTATTCTTCCTTTCCTTTCTTTTGGTGCTGTTTATTTTCTTTCAATATTCCATGTTTTTCTCACCTACCACCTATACGCACTTACCTGGTATGTAGCACTAAGTTGTCCCCGTATTTCCGTACCACATACCAGATTTATCCTATTACTTTAAAGAAGAGTAACTAATTGATTTTATCCATTGCCTCAATCCTTCATTAGATGTGGTCCCAGCTAACCTAACCAAGCAACCTAACCATGGCATCCTTCAAAATCAATTCAAATGATCAATTTAGGGATGTGTTATGAAATCAACACAACATATGGATTTTTGTATGATGGGCTTCTCAATGGTATATAAGTGAACATTTCCACAACATAGGCCCTACTTAACAGCTGGACAGCCGTCTTTGAAAGCTCTAAAAACCATAGATTATTTTTTTCTGTCTGCCCTCTTTGTTATAAAAATAACCATTAGTTGATTTAATGGGTGACTGCCGCATTAATGGAAGACTATTCAGAACAACAAGTTATGTCTGATGACAGCAATTGAAACCTGAATATTAACCTGCCAATACAGATCCGGACCAAGTCCAATCACCCATAGGTTGGATGCACAGTTGTCTGAAATAGCCTGTGGTGAGTGGCAGACAAAACAGCAAGTCTAGACTGCACACCAGCGTCTTCAAGCTCAGTGTCTCCTCTTTCTGTTACTAATTGCTTACATGTAAGCCTGAAAGGACAGCTAAAGTGGAAAATGTCAGTAATTCCTTTAGTCATGGTACCTGGACATTAAGGAAAGATTGCACTTCTGGTATAGGCATAGAAGTGTGGTATAAAAATAAACTAAAGTTATTACCTAAGTAGAGACAAACAAACGAAGCATATATAAACAATCTGGCTATCTCATAGTGGGAGGATAGTTAATGACCTCATCGCTATTGGATAAAATATGTCCCTTCAATGTCTTGTCTGTGAGTATTTGAAAACACCAAAACTATGAACATTATGTTAAGTGAAAGAAGATTCCTCCCCTAGAATTCTAGAATATGTTTGCCTTCTTCATATCTTTTCCAAAATCTTTTAACATGTGTTTAGTGCTGCAGCTAGAACTGAAAGCCTTGTATACACTGAGCACGTGCTTCACAATATCCCAGGACACTTAGCTTTTGTAATCATCAAAGTACATCCTAAGAACCTTTAAAATCTCAGTGTGATACAAGCTCAGTTGGGATGGGGGATAAGGAAATATCCAGCTCTATTGCTTGCACACTTGCCTGGTTTCACACTTGCCTGGTTTCACACTTGCCTGGTTGCATGCTTGCCTGGTATACACAAGACTGGGCTCAATCATTAGCATCATACATATTTAATTTTTTTTAATTTTTCCTGACTTTTTCATTTTTACTCTCTTCCCAGAGGTTTCCCAGGAAATCTCCATCCCACTTCCTCTTTAAAGGGGCCAGCAGATTTTCTTACTACAATATAAATGTGATTGTATCCCTCCCCCCACATCCTTCTCCCTGTGTAAACCTCTGACCCTACTCTTCCTCCTCTCCCCTCACACCGCCTGTGTTCTGCTATCTCCATCCCCTTATTTTCTTTCACTCCCTCCCCAATGGTTCCTTTTTCGAGTCTATTTAACTCTATGGTCACAACAGATGAAATACACAAAGCTAAAGATTTGAAACTAAAATCTGCTTATGACAACATGTGCCATTTAAGATTCTGGGTTGTATTGTATTTATCCAAGAAACATACGTATACATATATATGTATATGAGGAGACAGCTCCCCTCAGGTTATTAGTTGGAAGTGTTCTGGGGAATCTCAAAAACAATGAAGCCTGTTGCTATTGCCTTTGATTACCCACCAGAACTGACTGTATAACCCTATTGCTGAAGATACCATATACATTGGTGGGAAAATCTGTTTATCTCTGGTGTTAGCTGGTCTTGAGATCTCCTGAAAGGCTCTGCCAGAGCCTGACAAATACAGAGGCAGATGCTTGCAGTCCAAAATTGAACTGAGAACGGGGTCCCCATTGGAGGAGTTAAAGAAAGGACTGAAGTAGCTGAAGGGGTTTTCAACCCATAAGACAAACAACAAAATCAACCAACCAGACCCTCCAGAGCTCCCAGGGATTAAACCAACATCCCAAGAATACACAGGGATGGACCTATGACTCCAGCCTCATATGTAGCAGGGAATGGCCTTGTTGGACACCAATGGGAGAAGAGGCCCTTAGTCCTGTCAAGCCCCAGTGTAGTGGGATGTCAGGGCAGGGAGGTGGGAGGGAGTGGATAGGTGGGTGAGGGAACACCCTCAGAGGCGATGGGATAGGGGGTTTCTGGAGTGAGAAACTGGGAGAGGGATGGCATTTGAGACAATGTAAATATCCAATAAGAGGAAAAGAGTGTGGAGAAATCAAAGTCTAGCTTTTGGCCAGAAACATCGTCCCCAAAAGCTGTATCTAGTAATAGAGAATCTATACCCAGGTTCCTGGGGAAGGTGGAACTTCAATAACCTAG